>NC_036866.1:2310195-2351866 GCF_002910315.2 Salvelinus sp. IW2-2015 | reverse complement strand
AATATTGAAAGGTTTTAAAAAGCACTGTCTATGGGTTCCCGAAGGTCGCATGATATGTTCTTCTGGAAAGTCCTTACATGTGAAAGCCCTCCATTGGCACAGTGTGAAATGGTATTAGAACACTAAGATTGGCACAGTGTAAATGGTATTAGAACAGTGTAAGATTGGCAAGTGTGAAATGGTATTAGAACAGTGTAAGATTGGACAGTGTGAAATGGTATTAGAACAGGAAGATTGGCATAGTGTGAAATGGTATTAAACAGTGTAAGATTGGCACAGTGTGAAATGGTATTAGAACAGTGTAAGATTGGCACAGTGTGAAATGTATTAGAACAGTGTAAGATTGGCACAGTGTGAAATGGTATTAGAACACTGTAGATTGGCAAGTGTGAAATGGTATTGAACACTGTAAGATTGCACAGTGTTGAAATGGTATTAGAACAGTGTAGATTGGCACAGTGTGAAATGGTATTGAACATGTAAGATTGGCATAGTGTGAAATGTATTAGAACAGTGTAAGATTGGCACAGTGTGAAATGGTATTAGAACAGTGTAAGATTGGCACAGTGTGAAATGGTATTGGAACAGTGTAAGATTGGCACAGTGTGAAATGTATTAGAACAGTGTAAGATTGGCACAGTGTGAAATGGTATTAGAACAGTGTAAGATTGGCATAGTGTGAAATGGTATTGGAACACTGTAGATTGGCACAGTGTGAAATGGATATAGAACAGTGTAAGATTGGCACAGTGTGAAATGGTATTAGAACAGTGTAAGATTGGCATAGTGTGAAATGGTATTAGAACAGTGTAAAAAGATTTGCAGTGGAGTGTGAAATGGTATTGGAACACTGTAAGATTGGCATAGTGTGAAATATAATAAGATGGATTTAGAAAATGGTGTAATGTAAAAGAAGCTTTAGGCAAAGCTTGAAAAGTAAATTACTCATTGAATTTCTGCTGGTGTGAACTGAAATTTGCACTCTGACTTTACAAGGGCAGTTATCAGTAGGATACAGTTCAGAGAGATGGTTCTCAGGGGGAACAAGAAGAGGACAGGCTGTAGGGCAAAAAGGGTAGCCTGGGCGATAAACTATGTTCCTTGATCTGACGTTGTGAGAATCGAGTAAAGGTTATTGTTGCCACTTGTGTATTCTGGCTAATATTCTGGCACTAGGCTTGTAGCAGTTGCCACTATCGAGAATGTTGTATATGTGCCGCGGTATATTGAATGGACATTTTGCACAAATGTTTTTTCACAGTTATCACCACTGAATGACTAACTGATTTGTTCCTGAAAGGAAACCCGGGGTGACAGGGATTTAGCAGTCTTTGTATACGAATAGAAAACAGGAAGAACCCCCAAGGACAGACCTTCATTTGGATAGGGTCTACGTGACTGCCATGGTTCAGCATTCTAAAGTGGTTTGTTGAAATACTGTACCTTTTCAGAATATGGCCCACTGTGCGCAAATCCACCCCTATGAGTTCTTCTGACAGTGGCTCCACATAATGTAAAGGCTTATTTTTAAATAAAATGTATTAAAGAGTAAGTACTTCTCAGTCTCTGAAGATTTTTTTAAATAACGCGTTGCAAGAATCTGCGTTGGTTTCATTCCAGTGGGCCTGAGTCATCTTTGTCCAACGAGAGAGAAGAAGATGAGATGGTCAAACCCACTTTAGATAAAATGTTGTTAGTGAACTATTACATATACTGCAGTATGAAGTCCCAGTGGTTAGTACACCATTGCCTTGACCTCATCAGTCCACCTAAAATAGAAACATGGCGGAAGCTTGAGTCATTGCCCCCCCCCCCCCGAAAAAGAAAAGAAAAACACAATTTGTCTGAAGAAAAGAGACAACCGTTCTCTGTGCCCTTTACCATTGATTTACAAATTCCCCTTGGGTACAGTTTGGAGTTTGGGTCATTAGAAAAAGCTGAACTATCACTGCTGAGACCAAAAAAAATGGCCTTACAGCAGAGATGCTTATTTAACTGTCTGTAATTTAGAAATATGGAGAATATTTTGTCATCAGTAAAATAATGGTGTGTGGGTCAAAGTCCTCTTTTATAGTTTGTCAGGTACAATTAAAATGTCTTTCAAACAAAGGAATTAGAGGAACATTTAGGTATATTAATTTTATTTTCCAGACAGAAAAATACCATACCTTTAATACATAAAAMAAAGTTTTGTTGCTTTATGGTTGGTAGTAGCCTCTGTCATTTGCATACTAAAATCCAGTTCAAATCAACCTACACAATATTTGTAGACTAGTTTCGACATTAAACAAAACAACTTTTTAACAAAACCGTGTCAATGCAGGTCCGGATTTTACTGACAGTTAATGTAATGATTATTGTTTAGGGGGAGGGGATGTGTTCTCAGAAGTTCCTGATGTTACCAATAGATCAACATCACTTTTATAATGCATTCAAACACAGAAGTCGTCTTACAAATGCGACATTACATTGTATGAGTTTAGATTATATTTGYCATAAACTGTTTGGGTAAAGCTTTGCATTTTGGTAAAGCTTTTCCACGACATGTTCCAGTTTTCCATGACATATAGCAAAACAGAAGCACAACGCATATTTTAAGCAAAAACAAATAATTCATTTTGTCCTCGTTAAAWACCCTGTTGAACACAATAACTCAGTACAGCGCTTGACTTGGACTGAAACAGATTCCCGTACAGATTTTGGCAGCCGGTACTTTTTACATTTAGGTGCAGGAGCTATACAACACTTTTGAGCTAATATTTTATAAGAGGAACAGGTGCTCAAGCAGTAGACTATTTTAGGTGCCGGTAAAAAGTCAAGCATTTTTTTAAATATATATTTTTTAATTCACCCATTGTTTTCCAATGTACAATATTCCTCTCTTGCAGCTTTATACAGTAGTGGCACTACAGCACAAATCTCCGCTCCACTGGAGAGTCGTTTCCCCCCGGGAAACTCTTCTGCACTGAAACAATCYCACAGGTATACATTTACAAGAAGAAGAAGCAAAGAGCTGGAATCATGCAGCTGCATTCAGTCAAAATCTCCACAGTGAGAGTCTGTACACGATTGTTGATCAGTCTGTACCCACTGTTGACCAGATGGTCACTCTCCTTTGGTTTGTGAAATGTGAAAATGTACACCCCCCCCACCCCCACCCCCCAAAATCAGATAGCGTGGCCAGAGGGATGAATCAGTTTGTTAGCTGTAACTGCCTGTTTGCATGTACAGTCTATGTTTTGTCAGAGCAGCGAAACGGTCATTTACTGTGCCTGACACACGTGTTGTTGCTCGGGCGATGATGGATGAGAACGTGAGGTGGTACGACAGCTCCTTGCAGAAGGACTGACAGATTTACACATTCCTGGCTCACACATCACCTCCAAGAGTAGATGGAAATTAGCAGCTGCTGGGATTACAGTTCAATGAGGCCAACCTCGATAAAAGGTTTGTTTGGTGAAATTGCGTTCAGAAGAGTCGATGTTTTCCCCACAGGACTTCAGTGCACATCTTCAGAAGGCCAGTTTTTTTTCACAGATCTGTTGAAGCACCCATTCGGCAGTGTACATTCTCAGAAAATCAATACCCGTTTCAAGGATAATAAAAAATWAAAATAAATATTGTTATTTGCTATCCTGTACATCTTAACTGTAAAAATGTATACATTCAGGGGCGGCAGGTAGCCTAGTGGTTAGAGCCTTGGACTAGTAACCGAAAGGTTGCAAGATCYAATCCCCTGCTGACAATGTGAAAATCTGTCGTTCTGAACAAGGCTGTTAACCYGGCTGTCATTGTAAATAAGATTTTGTTCTTAACTAACTTGCCTAGTTAAATAAAGGTAAATAAATACATGCCTTTAGTGGAGTAGTCTACTCCTTAATAGAAAGATTGATTGTTTAGTAACAAAAACAACACGTGTGCAACTATGGTGRAAAACAGACAGGGTTGGCTTAGATTGTTGACAACGTGTAAACTATATTTTGTCTCCAATATTTAAGTTGCACAATGAGCACTTGTTGTCTCTGAAATACACTGTTACAGTTGTTYGTAAGCTAGCTAGCWATTTTTTTTGCAACGTTAGCATAGAAGTGACATCAGTCAAAACAACTCAAAACAAGKCATGGTATCAAGAACAAGATAAAACTAGCTGAAACGACCMACCTACGAGTCCCCACTTTCTTGTCATCTGGCCGTCCAGAATCACAACAACACACTGACTTGACTGGAAAGAAGATTAATATTCATCTGAAGCTTAAACTCTTYAAGGGATACTTCAGGATTTTGGCAATGAAGCCCTTTATCTATTTCTCCAGAGTCTTGAACTTGTAGATACCTTTTTTTTAATATATCTCTGCATGCAGTTTGAAGGAAATTGCTAACTAGCATTAGCACAACTGCTAACTAGCYTTGGAGCAATGACTGGAAGTCTATGGTAACTGCTAGCTTGCTGTACCATAGACTTCCTGTCATTGTGCTAACGCTAGTTATCATTGGCTCGCAAAGCTGTCTCTAACTTCCTTCKTACTGGATGCAGAGACATYAACATTGMATCCATGAGTTCGTCTGATTCTGGGAAAGTAGATAAAGGACTTCCTTAACAAAATACCTTTAAGAGTAATGACTTGGAATTAATAGTTTCAGATAWAGGCAAATCAAAGTCATAAGTCAATGCACTGACTAAGTCACTCTGAATAAGTGTCTACTTTAATGTCCAAAAATGTAAATGTAAAGGCCAAAATAATAAAATAAAATAATTATGATGGTACAAAAAGTTAAAACAATTCAGTTTGATTTTGGAATTAGCACGAGGTCCTTTATTTCATGAAGCCAAATACCCTCGGCTGTAAAGATTAACTTTCCCCATTCACATTATGTCAGTGCTCTTACCTCCTAATGATTGTCCATCATTTTGGCGGTTCCAGACAGTGTATCTTTTTCATCTGTCTAGACCAGTGGTATTTAGATCCGAGCCAGGTGTGTAGTACCGCTGGTTTTCTGTTCTACCTGATAATTATGAACCGTTCTGACTCTCACAACCCAAGGTTCGTGCAAGACTATATACTCTTACTTACTAATAATTAATTGCACCCAGCTGGTGTCCCAGGTCTAAATCAGTCCTTGATTAGAGATTCAGATTAAAATATTCCTGGTGTTTTTACCTTTTTTTAATGAATACATAGAATTGTTAAATATGTGTTTATCTACTGTGAATCTATACATTATTTTTGTACATAGTCGCGGTCATGATTGTACGTTTCACATTAGTGAAACAGATCATCAGAGATCATTCACCAGATTGTTGATGGAGACATACAGTGTCTGGGAATTTAAAAGCTACTTTTTCAAAATGCCAATCTGCAGCAGGATACCTCTGTTAATAATGTGACAAACTCTCTTGAAGGGAGGCGCCAAGTTCACTGGAAATATCCAACGGCTCGTGCAATGACATACATTTCTGAAAATATGCAGTTGACGGTGCAGCTACATCTATTTTGAAGCAATTGTTGTTGTTTTTTAACCTGTACTCCAGTAGACGCATGTGACAAATGAAATTTGATTTGAAGCTGCCATCTCAAGTTCTATTCAGTACGTACTGCGAATCCTTTGCACCATTGTAAACCACTCAGTGATTTGAGAACTATATACATTCGTCAAACAACCACGTCGGACATCATCTTTGAAGGAGCRTTTGACAGGGCATCTCGGCCTGGTTTTCAATCTGAGCTGTAAGGAAAATCAGCTTTTTAGCCATCTCTTGAGACTGGATGTTCAAAAGTTTGTGTGCTGTTGAACATGAACTGCTAAACAGGAGTGCAAAAGCAGTGATGCAGAATCTACCAATGTCTTCTAGATGAGAAATATCGATTTGTCTGTATCTCCTGAGATATTTTTTTCATAGAATTGCTCAAATAATATGTCAAAGCATCAGGTTTTAATTATTTTTTCTTCTTCTTGTGTTTAGGGAGTTTAGTGACAGGAGAATTCTACTGTGGTTTGGTGACCAAAGCGTGCAATAACATAGATTGGATAAGCACATCCTTAGATCCTTAAAATCCCTTATAACAATACATCTTGATCATCCCAGAATCATCGTCCATCTGATCAGTTTTGTGTATTAAGCTCCCTCCTCTCCTAGGAAGTCCTTTCAAGGAAAGGTGGTCTCATGCTCCTTGTCTTCATGTAGGCCGGCAATGCCATTAATGGGCGTGGCCTCACTGAGAATGCTGCGGAGTGTTACCCGGGTAACACTGAGTGACTGCTTCCTGGGCACGGGGTGCCGTGGCCGATGACACATCACTTCCTTGAACATCTCTCGGAAGCGGGTGGACATGAGGTTGTAGAGGATCGGGTTGACGGCCGAGCTGAGGTAGAAGAAGACGCCAGAGACCACGTGGACGTACTTGTACACCTCCAGCTGGATGCTGGTCCACTCGTCGATGAAGCTCCACATGAGTCTGTCGGTGTGGAACGGAGCCCAGCAGATTCCAAAAACCACCACCAGAACAACTAGAGAGAGAGAGATTCTTATTATTTTCATATTGTATTGACATCAACACTATGAAATAACACATATGGAATCATGTAGTAACCAAAAAAGTGTTAAACAAATCAAAATATATTTTATATTTGAGATTCTTCCAAATAGCCACCCTTTGTCTTGATGACAGCTTTGCACACACATGGCATTCTCTCAACCAGATTCATGAGGTAGTCATCTGGAATGCATTTCAATTAGCAGSTGTGCCTTATTAGAAGTTAATTTGTGGAATTTCATTCCTTCTTAATGCGTTTGAGCCAATCAGTTGTGTTGTGACTAGGTAGGGGTGGTATACAGAAGATAGCCCTATTTGGTAAAAGACCAAGTCCATATTATGGCAAGAACAGCTCAAATAAGCAGAGATAAATGACAYTACATCATTACTTCAAGACATGAAGATCAGATAATCTGAACAATTTTAAGAACTTGGAAAGTTTCAAGTGCAGTCGAAAAAAACATCAAGTGCTATGATGTAACTGGCTCTCGTGAGGAKCGCCACAGGAAKGGAAGACCCASAGTTACCTCTGRTGCAGAGGAGAAGTTCATTAGTTACCAGCCTCAGAAATTGCAGTCCAAATAAATGCTTCACAGAGTTCAAGTAACAGACACATCTCAACATCAACTGTTCAGAGACTGAGTGAATCAAGCCTTCATGGTCGAATTGTTGCAAAGAAACCACTACTAAAGGACACCAATAATAAGAAGAGACTTTCTTGGGCCAAGAAACACAAGTAATGGACATTAGACTGGTGGAAATCTGTCCTTTGGTCTGACGAGTCCAAATTTGAGATTTTTGGTTCCAACTGCCGTGTCTTTGTGAGACGCCGAGTAGGTGAACGGATGATCTCCGCATGTGTGGTTCCCACCGTGAAACATGGAGGTGGTGTGATGGTGTGGGGTGCTTTGCTGGCATACTTAACCAGCATGGCTACCTCAGCATTCTGCAGCGATACGCCCTCCCATCAGGTTTGCGCTTAGTAGGACTATCGTTTGTTTTTCAACAGAACAATTACCAAAAACACACCTCCAGGCTGTGTAAGAGCTATTTAACCAGGATGGAGAGTGAGGGAGTGCTGCATCAGATTACCTGGCCTCCACAATCACCTGACCTGAGTTGGATCGCAAAGTGAAGGAAATGCAGCCAACAAGTGCTCAGCATATGTGGGAACTCCTTCAATACTGTTGGAAAAGCATTCCTCATGTTGCTGGTTTGAGAGAATGCCAAGAGTGTGCAAAGCTGTCATCAAGGCAAAGTGTGGCTACTTTGAAGAATCTAAAATATAACATTCATTTTGATTTGTTTAACACTTGTTTGGTTACTACATGATTCCATATGTGTTATTTCATAGTTTTGATGTCTTCAATATTATTCTACAATGTAGAAAACAGTAAAAATAAAGAAACCTTTGAATGAGTAGGTGTGTCTAAACCTTTGACTGTTACTCTAGATCACCCACTCTTTTGCTCTGAAGACTGTGTAGCAATACATAAAGTTGTTAGATGTTACTGCACTGTTGGAGCTAGAAACAAGCACTTCGCTGCACCTGTGATAACATCGGCAAATCTGTGTGCTCGACCAATAAACTTTGATTCGATTTGAGCACTACGGTGCAACTAGTTTAATAACCCCTGTAGATTTAATCAGGAGTCTGTAATCCCGAGTGGCACAGCGGTCTAAGGCACTGCATCGCAGTTCTAGAGGTGTCACAACAGAGCCTGTTTCGATCCGGGGCTGTATCATAACTGGCCGTGATCGGGAGTCCCATAGGGCGGCACATAATTGGCCCAGCGTCGTCTGGGTTAGGGGTTGGTTTGGCCGGGGTAGGCCGTCATTGTAAAATAAGAATTTGTTCTTAACTGACTTGCCTAGTAAAATAAAATTCCATATGTGTTATTTCATAGTTTTGACGTCTTCACTATTATTCTACATTGTAGAAAATAGTAAAAATAAAGAAAACCCCTGGAATGAGTAMGTGTGTCCAAACTTTTGACTGGTACTGTATGTGAACAGAMATGTATTTTTTTTAAACTCAGGTTAATCTATTATTGACTGTACCTCAGTGTAATTTATGGTCTTGGTAAACACAGAGTGTCTCAGGGATTATTTATGAGAAGATCCACTCTTAATGAATTTATGCATTCAATTCCAAGTTGGGAGTCTGGGTGAAGCCTTGGAGTACACCGCTAAATTATAACTATCTATCTGCGGCAGACTTACACCCAAGTACCTCCCAGCTAAATAAGAGGGATAGACTATATCACGATGAAGGGAGATAGAGTGAGATAATAACAAACACTCTTAGAAATAATGGTTCACTCCTACAGACAATGGGTCACGTGACTGTGGCTTGCTATATAAAGCAGGCAGACAGGCATTAAGGCATTCAGTTACTGTTCTATTGAACGTTAGAATGGGCAAAACAAGTGACACTAAGCGACTTTGAGCGTGGTATGATCATTGTGCGACGGTTCCAGTGTTTCAGTATATCTGTTGTGGGGGGTTTAAGTGACTTGCTCAAAAGCACAACAGCAGGTAATGGCATCTAGGATTTGATAACAGCAACTCTTCGGTTTGCATGTTGACTTCGTGCCAGATTTTTCCCGTCAGACCCGGGATTCGAACTGGGGAAAGGGGATACCTAATCAGTTGCACAACTGAATGCATTCAACCGAAATGTGTRTTCCATATTTAACTCAACTCCTATGAATAAGGTGATGGTGACAATTGTTGTAGTTGGTTAACTGCTCAACGGTAGAACAGCTCAGGGATTTGAACCAGCAACATTTTGGTTACTTGCCCAATGCTCTTGGCTACTTACCCCATTCATCGACGAGATACTATTCCTGTGCTCTCTATGTGGCTGTAGTATTGTATGTGTAAGGCAGGGGTGTAAAACTCAATTCCTGGGGGACCAAGTGTCTGCTGGGTTTTTACTCCTCCCTTGTGATTGATTGGTCAATTAAGGTAATTGATTAGTTAGGAACACCTGGTTGTCTTCTAGGTCTTAAAAAAAAAAAAGAAGTTTAAAAAAAATACATTGTATTTGATCACAAGGCCATACAAAGGTCGCTGAGGTATGCAGCAGAGCTGCTTCAAAATAGATATAGAAACAATGTACAATATCAACAGAAATAGTTAGATACTGACTGATTTGTTTTCCAAGATGACTTAGCATACATGAGAGGAAAAGAGTCGGCAGGTAGCCTAGTGGTCAGAGCGTTGGGCCAGTAACCGAAAGGACTTGCTAGCACAGAATATGTTCCTGGATTCCTCCGATGGCATTGAGGAGTACACCACATCAGTCACTGGCTTCATAAATAAGTGCATCGATGACGTCATCCCCACAGTGACTGTACGTACACTCCCCAACCAGAAACCATGGATTACAGGCAACATTCGCACTGAGCTAAAGGGTAGAGCTGCCGCCTTCAAGGAGCGGGACACTAACCTGGGCGCTTATAAGAAATCCCGCTACGCCCTCAGACGAACCATCAAACAGGCAAAGCGCCAATACAGGGCTAAGATTGAATCGTACTACACCGGCTTCTATGCTCACCGGATGTGGCAGGGCCTGCTAACTATTACAGACTACAAAAGGGAAGCACAGCCGCGAGCTGCCCTGTGACACGAGCCTACCAGAAGAGCTGAATCACTTCTATGCTCGCTTCGAGGCAAGCAACACTGAGGCATGCATGAGAGCATCAGCTGTTCCCGGACATCTGCCACACTGATCCTCAACACTGGAGCCCCTCAGGGGTGCGTGCTCAGTCCTGTCCTGTACTCCCTATTCACCCACGACTGCATGCTCAGGCACGACTCCAACACCATAATTAAGTTTGCAGACAACACAACAGTGGTAGGCCTGATCACTGACAACGACGAGACAGCCTATAGGGAGGAGGTCAGAGACCTGGCCGGGTGGTACCAGAATAAGAACCTATTCCTCAACGCAATCAAGACAAAAGAGATGATTGTGGACTACAGGAAAAGGATGACCGAGCACGCCCCCATTCTCATCGACGGGGCTGTAGTGGAGCAGGTTGAGAGCTTCAAGTTCCTTGGTGTCCACATCACCAACAAACTAGAATGGTCCAAACACACCAAGACAGTCGTGAAGAGGGAATGACAAAGCCTCAGGAAACTAAAAAGATTTTGCATGGGTCCTCAGATCCTCAAAAGGTTCTAGAGCTGCAACATCGAGAGCATCCTGACTGTTTGCATCACTGCCTGGTACGGCAACTGCTCAGCCTCCGACCGCAAGGCACTACAAAGTGTAATTGTACATTATTGAGGCCGAGATCCCTACCTTCCAGGACCTCTATATCAGGCGGCGTGAATAGAAGGCCCAGAAAATCGTCAAAGACCCCAACCACCCAAACCATAGACTATTTTCTCTGCTGCCACACGGCAAGATGTACTGGTGCATCAAGTCTGACACCAACAGGCTCTTGAACAGCTTCTATCCCCAAGTAATACGACTGATAAATAGCTAACAAAATAGCTACACAGACCGAGCTTACCCTGTATCTTTATTTAACTCTATGCACGCTCACAGGGCCCTACACACTCACACACACTGTCACTCCAACACACACACATACACACACTTTCACTCCAACAAACACACAAACACTCACTGCATAATCTGCTCACTTATACATAATATGCACATACATTTATACTAACTCTACACAGCCACACACCCAATCACAGACATTTATACTGACTCTACACAACCACACACCCAATCACATACATTTATACTGACTCTACACACCCTGTACATATCTACCTCCATCACTCCAGTATCTCTGCACATGTAAATATGGTATTGGAGCTGACTTTTTAAATATTTCCTGTATATAGTATGCTTGCTTACTTATTTTATTGTGTATTTCATATTTCTTATTATTATTTCTCGTGTTTTTTTCTAGTAATACATTGTTATTGATTATTGCATTGTTGGGTTTGCAAGAATGGCATTTCACTGTACATGTGATATAAAAACTTGAAACATTTTCATTGAACAGAAACAACAGTTTTTTTATCTGTTTTATTTACCTGAAGTCTGTCCTTTGACTAATGAAGTACGTCACAGCTAGCACCAGCTCCAGTGTTAATCAACCTAAATCCCAAGTTCAGCTTGCCGCCTGTGGCTGTGCAGATAATCTTCGGTTTTCTAGAATTATTATTCTCACTGTTTTTATCCTTAACTGTGTGTGAATCGAGAACTTTAATACAATATTTGTTTCCTGATGAAGTTGTCAATTGTTTTTAATTTTTTGTCATGGTGCAGCATTTTTTGCACTTATTTTTGCGCTAGCTATAGAAGTACTGTTAGCTACATTTTCCTGTCAGCTTAGCTAGCTAGCTAAGGTTATAGCAGTTTGTTAATTGTTTTTGAGTCACTGTATTGTTAAAGCAGGTGATAATGTTTTCTTGTTTGTTTTTTTTATCGCTAAATATATGTGCCCAAAGTCAACCCCGTTTCAATGATCGGGTAGATCATTAAAATCAATCAATAAACACCACCTTTTTGGACTCATTCAGCAGTTTTTACCTAAATAAGTAGAATACTATTTGGAATTTAAATATTGGAAGTACCATTTATATTGCTAAAACATAAGTTGAAAATGATGCTATCGCTGCTTTCGTGACAATAACTTTTGATAAATATCCCAATGTCAAAACACAGTTTTCGAAGTGTCCAAATCAATAATCAATAAGGCAGCGGTTGAAATGTACACAAAACTATTATCCAGAGCGAAAGTGGGCGAGGGTCAGTTTTTTCCATTTCAGTCAGGGAAAGGTTTAGTATTTATTTATTAGTCCAGGGGAGGGTTTAGTATTTATATTTATTAGTCCAGGGGAGGGGTTTAGTATATTTATTTAGTCCAGGGAGAATTTAGTATTTATGATTTAGTCCAGGAGAGAATATTAGTATTTATTATTTAGTCCAGGGAAGTATATTTAGTATTATTTATTTAGTCCAGGGGAGCGTTTAGATTTTATTTATTTAGTCCAGGGGAGAGTTTAGTATTTATTTATTTAGTCCAGGGGAGAATTTAGTATTTATTTATTTAGTCCGGGGAGAATTTAGTATTTTATTTATTAGTCCAGGGAGTGTCACGTAATTTATAATCGATTAGATGTCCAATTGCTCATTGTGTTGGGAAAGTTTGCTGATTATATCTCGATGTGTGCCCTACGCTGCCACCTCATCTTGATTCTCTGCTGGGGGGCACATCAAGTGCGCCTTTTGTGGTCTCAATCAAATGATCCATAGACTATACTATAGGCTATAGACCTAGGCTATATGAAGCGCATGCTCGGAGAAGCACAAGGCAAAGTAATATATATATATATATATATATTCACACAGTATATGAACACACCAAATTACCAAAAGTATGTGGACACCTGCTCGTCGAACATCCCATTCCAAAATCCTGGGCGTTAATATGGAATTGGTCCCCCATTTTTTATGCTATAACAGCCTCCACTCTTCTGGGAAGGCTTTCCACTAGATGTTGGAACATTGCTGCGGGGACTTGCTTACATTCAGCCACGAGCATTAGTGAGGTCGGGCACTGATATTGGGCGATTAGGCCTGGCTCGCAGTCAGCYTTCCAATTCATCCCAAAGGTGGGGTTAAGGTCAATTGAAAAAATATTTTATCAATTTTAGAATAAGGATGTAATTTAACAAAATGTGGAAAAAGTCAAAGGGTCTGAATACTTTCCGAAGGCACTGTATGTTCTCTCCGTTTCTGCATGAAGCGCTCCTTATCTTGAAAGTCATCGAAACACACAACGAAGGGTCGTGATTTGGAGATCTCTCTGCCTATTCCAGTGAATTCACGGCCTAGGCAGTGAGCCCGTTCCAAGGCCAAGGGAGTGTCGAAGAACTCTTTACCCAGGATCTCCTCGAAAAACCTGCTGATAAACTTAACTGGATCCTTCTGGTGTATTTGCAATAATCTTGTCCACTCTCTCTTACAATAGTTTGTTTTCTGTTTTTAGAGTTTCATAGCCTTTTTCTAGCTCAACAATTCGTTCACTGCAACTAGACAAGCCATTCTCCAACTCTGTTACTTTCGTACCTTGCTCCTGTATTGTAGTTTGCATTCCGGCCAGGGTGGTAACGATGGGAGACAAAGCCGCATCCACGGCATCTTTTACCAGGGTTGTGAGTGAGACTGAAAGATCTGATATCAGTCATAAACAGAGGTTTTCTAGATCCGCTMGTCGAGTGATTACAATGCACTGTTTAAGATGAGGAGTCTGTAGCTGTTTTGTACTGTGCGTACGCAAACATGTAAATTGGCTGTGAGATTTCCTCCAAACTTGCATTTAAGACATCATTCACTAACAGCATTTTGCATTAGATTTGTTTTTAATAAAAKATTTCAGGATACACAGCCAGAGTAACCAAGGGTTCTCATTCGTGACAGCTTTTTATATRACCTTAATAAATGTATCAGTGGTGACTACATTGTTAGCTTAGCTGAGTTCGTTCTTCGGTTGGAAAGTTCTTTCTGGAACGTTCCCAGAAGCACCATAACCCCCCAGCCTAATTTAATTGAATCCACATTACACACACAAATAAACAGCACCCCTGGTGCCAGTGAAATCAAAATTTTTTTTACCACGGGACCTTTTTTATAGTAACGATAGTAAACACACGGGGCAGATAACGGTTAAAAAGATTCCCAGTGTTTGAGGTGTTTTCACATATAGTCCTCTTTAAAAGAAACGATCTCAGTCCTCTTTAACGTGAAAAAAAAAGCATGAGAACTCAGTTGTCTTTCTATTCAAACTGCTTTTGAATGAGGACTCAACTCTCTTTTGCCAGTTCACTTGATCTAGTTTGTGGTRCGAGTCCTCTTTACATTCACATTGCTATGTTTAGAAAGGAACCAAGAGCTTTTTCCTACATGCATTCTGGGTTTTTTACAAAGTGCAGGACAAGCCAGTAGSGGGCTGAGGGCACACAGTGTGTTGTGAAATCTGTGAATGTATTGTAATGTTTTAAAATTGTATAAACTGCCTTAATTTTGCTGAACCCCAGGAATAGTAGCTTCTGCTTTGGCAGCAGCTAATGGGGATCCATAATAAATACAAATACAAATCAGAATGTGTTATCAGACAGCTACTGTAGATATACCTACATCCATTTTAGAAGCTAATAGATTGCATTAAAAAAATATGAGACATAATAATGGTAATCAGACGATACTATTAACAATTAACTATTTGATTAACTTAATAAATAGCAATAGAATAACTGCAGATTAAATAATGCTGTAATTGAAAATTGTCCACCCAATATAGGCTACTGTCCTTTAGAGCTAGAAATAGATTTTGTACCCCCATGTTGTGATGTTGTTTCTCACACTATTCAACCACACAATCAATACACAGCTGACAAAGCTCTCTCTATAGTTCACATATTGCAAACAAATATCTGAACTAAATAAAAAACTCCACACATTTTTGTAATTTCTGTGTGTCCTTGACAATCGCTAATCAGTATCCAATGTGAGGGTTATGTCAGGGGAAACCGGTGTTAGAGTAGGTTAGTGTGAGGATTTAATGTCAGTAGTCTAGTGTGAGGGGTTATGTCAGTAGTCTAGTGTGAGGGGTAATGACAGTAGTCTAGTGTGAGGGGTTATGACAGTAGTCTAGTGTGCGGGGTTTATGTCGAGTAGTCTAGTGTGAGGGGTTATGACAGTAAGTCTGTGTGAGGGGTTATGTCAGTAGTCTAGTGTGAGGGGTTATGAAGTAGTCTAGTGTGAAGGGTTATGTCAGTAGTCTGGTGAGGGGTTATGTAGGGTAACAGTGTTACGTAGTCCTAGAGTGAGGGGTTATGCAGTAGTCTAGAGTGAGGGGTTATGTCAGTAGTCTAGTGTGAGGGGGTTATGTAGTAGTCTAGAGTGAGGGGTGTCAGTAGTCCTAGTGTGAGGGGTTTTGTCAGTAGTCTAGTGTGAGGGGTTACGACAGTAGTCTAGTGTGATGGGGTTTACGATCAGTAGTCTAGTGTGAGGGGTTTAGTTCAGTCGTCTAGTGTGAGGGGTTACGACAGTCGTTCAGTGATGAGTTAGTATAGTCTAGTGTGAGGGGTTATGTCAGTGTTCTAGTGTGAGGGGTTATGTCAGTCGTCTAGTGTGAGGGGTTATGATCAGTAGTCTAGTGTGTAGGGGTTATGATAGTAGTTAGTGTGAGGGGTTATGATTATAGTCTAGTGTGAGGGGTTATGATAGTAGTCTAGTGTGAGGGTTATATGTCATAGTCTAGTGTGAGGGGTTATGATTATAGTCTAGTGTGGAGGGGTTATGTCAGTAGTCTCAGTGGTGAGGGGTTTATGATAGTAGTCTAGTGAGGGGGTTATGCTTAGTAGTCTACGTGTGAGGGGTTATGACAGTAGTCTAGTGTGAGGGGTTTCAGTAGTCCTAGTGTGGGGGGTTATGATAGTAAGTCTAGTGTGGGGGGTTATGATAGTAGTCTAGTGTGAGGGGTTATAAGGAGCAGTGTAGTCTCTAGTGTGAGGGTAGTTATGTCAGTAGTCTAGTGTGAGGGGTTATGTCCAGTAGTCTAGTGTGAGGGGTTATGATAGTAGTCTAGTGTGAGGGGTTATGATAGTGTCTAGTTGAGGGTTTCTAGTCGTGGGCGCGTTATGCGTAGTCTAGTGTGAGGGGTTATGCAGAGTTAAGTGTGAGGGGTATGACAGTAGTCTAGTGTGGAGGGGTTATGACAGTAGTCT
This sequence comes from Salvelinus sp. IW2-2015, assembly GCF_002910315.2. NCBI lineage: Eukaryota > Metazoa > Chordata > Actinopteri > Salmoniformes > Salmonidae > Salvelinus > Salvelinus sp. IW2-2015. Next base: position 2,335,565 of record NC_036866.1, on the reverse strand, counting down.
AGTGTGAGGGGTTATGACAGTAGTCCTAGTGTGACGGGTTATGTCAGTAGTCTAGTGTGAGGGGTTATGTCCAGTAGTCTAGTGTGAGGGTTATGTCAGTAGTTTGTGTGAGGGGTTATGACAGTAGTCTAGTGTGAGGGGTTTATGTCGTAGTCTAGTGTGAGGGGTTATGTCAGTAGTCTAGTGTGAGGGGTTATGTCAGTAGTCGTGTAGTGTGGAGGGGTTATGATAGTTAGTCTAGTGTGAGGGGTTATGACAGTACCTCATAAGTGTGAGGGGTTATGTCAGTAGTCTAGTGTGAGGGGTTATGACGTACTCTTAGTTGTGAGGGGTTATGTCAGTAGTCTAGTGTGAGGGGTTATGTCAGTAGTCTACGTGTGAGGGTTATGTCAGTAGTGTCTAGTGTGAGGGGTTATGTCAGGGTTAAACAGTGGTGCAGTTTAGTCTAGGTGTGAAGGGGTTATAGTAGGGGAAAACAGTGTTACAGTAGTTAGAGTGAGGGGTTATGACAGTAGTCTAGAGTAGGGGTTATGTCAGTAGTCCTAGTGTGAGGGGTTAATGGTCAGTAGTCTAGTGTGAGGGGTTATTCAGTAGTCCTAGAGTGAGGGGTTTATGATGTAGTCTAGTGTGAGGGGATTATGATTATAGTCTAGTGTGAGGGGGTATGGCAATATGTCTAGTGTGAGGGGTTATGATAGTAGTCTAGTGTGATGGGTTATGTCAGTAGTGCTAGGTGTGAGGGGTTAATTCAGTAGTCTAGTGGTGAGGGGTTACGAAGTAAGTCTAGTGTTGAGGGGTTACGACGTAGTCTAGTGTGAGGGGTTATGTAATTAGTCTAGTGTGAGGGGGTTATGTCAGTCATCTAGTGTGAGGGGTTATGTTCCAGTCGCTTAGTGTGAGGGGTTTATGATAGTAGTCTAGTGTGAGGGGTTTTATGATAGTAGTTAGTGTGAGGGGTTATCGGATTATAGTCTAGTGTAGGGGTTATTGATTATAGGTCTAGTGTGAGGGGTTATGTCAGTAGTCTAGTGTGAGGGGTTATGATAGTAGTCTAGTGTGAATGGGTTATGTTCAGTAGTCTAGTGTGCGGGATTATGATGTAGTCTAGTGTGGGGGTTATGCTAGTAGTTCTAGTGTGAGGGGTTTAATGAATAGTAGTCTACGTGTGAGGGGGTTATGTCAGTAGTCTAGTGTGAGGGGTTATAACAGTAGTCTAGTGTGAGGGGTTATGAATAGTAGTCTAGTGTGAGGGGTTATGATAGTAGTCTTGTGTGAAGGAGTTATGGTCAGTAGCTTGTGGCTGAGGGGTTATGATAGTAGTCTAGTGTGAGGGGTTTAAATGATAGTAGTCCTAGTGTGGGGGGTTATGCTAGTCGTCCTTAGTGTGAGGGGTTATGATAGTAGTCTAGTGTGAGGGGTTATGTCAGTAGTCTAGTGTGAGGGGTTATGCCTAGTAGTCTAGTGTGAGGGGTTATGATAGTAGTCTAGTGGGGGGGTTCATGCTAGTAGTCTAGTTGAGGGGTTAATGATAGTAGTCGTAGTGTGAAGGGGTTAATGATTATAGTCTAGTGTGAGGGTTATGATTATAGTCTAGTGTGGGGTTATGCTAGTAGTCTAGTGTGGGGTTATCTAGTATCCTAGTGTGGGGGGTATGATAAGTAGTCTTTGTGAGGAGTTATCGTCAGTAGTCTAGTGTGAGGGGTATGACAGTTCTAGTGTGAGGGGTTATACAGTAGTTCTAGTGTTGAGGGGTTATGAAGTAGTCTAGTGTGAAGGGTTCTATTTAAGTAGTCTAGTGTGAGGAGTTATATCAAGTAGTCTAGTGTGAGGGGTTATGTCAGTAGTCTAGTGTGAGGGGTTAATGACAGTAGTCTAGTGTGAGGGGTTATGTCAGTAGTCTAGTGTGAGGGGTTATTACGTATCAGTTAAGGTTAGGACAGTGTGATAGTGTGGTTAATGAACAGTAAGTCTAGTGTCGAGGATTATGAGTAGTCTAGTGTGAGGATTATGTCGCTAGTCTATTGCGGCGGTGTCAGAGTCTAGTGTGATGTCAGTAGTCTAGTGGGTTGGAAAAAGGGGTTTCAGTGCAGTATCTTGCTGTGATGGGGTTATGTACAGTAGTCTAGGTGTAGAGGGGTTATGACAGTACTGTCCCTAGTGTGAGGGTTATGTCGTTAGTCCTAAGTGTGAGGGGTTATTAGCAGTAGTTCTATGTGTGAGGGGTTATGTCAGTAGCTAAGTGTGAGGGGTTAATGTCAGTAGTATAGTGTGAGGGTTATGTCCATTAGTCTACTGTGAGGGGTTATGGTCAGTAGTCCAGTGTGAGAGGTGCTATGTCAGGGTAAAAGTGGTGCCAGTGTCTAGTGTGAGGGGTTAAGTAGGGGAAACGTTGACCTAGTAGTCTAGAGTGAGGGGGTTATGACAGTCAGTCTAAGAGTGAGGGGTTATTCAGTAGTTCTATGTGTGAGGGGTTATGTCAGTAGTATAGTGTGAGGGGTTATGTCAGTAGTCTAGAGTGAGGGGATTATGATAGTAGTTCTATGTTGAGGGTTCATGATTATAAGTCTAGTGTGAGGGTTTATGTTCAGTAGTCCTAGTGTGAGGGGTTATGATAGTAAGTCTAGTGTGGGGGTTATGATAGTAGGTCTAGCTGTGAGGGGTTAAAGTCAGTTAGTCTAGTGGAGGGGTTATATCAGGGGAGAACAGTGTTGTAAGTCTTGTGTGCGAGTTATATTCAGTAGTCTAGTGTGAGGCGGTGTATGATTATAGTCCTAGTGTGAGGGGGTATTCTCAGTAGTCTAGTATGAGGGGGTTATGTCAGTAGTCTAGTGTTGAGGGGTTATGATGTATACGTCTAGTGTGAGGGTTATGTCAGTAGTTCTCGTGTGAGGGTTATGATCTAAGTCTAGGGTGAGGGGTATGACAAAGTAGTCTAGTAATGGAGGGGTTATATCAGGTAGTCTAGTGTGAAGGGGTTATGATTATAAGTTAGTGTAGGGTTTATGTCAGTCAGTCTATGGTGTGAGGGTGTATACATTATAGTCTAGTTGTGAGGGGTTATGACAGTAAGTCTGTATGAGGATTAAATCAGTAGTCTAGTGTGAGAGGTAATGTAGTAGTCTCTAGTAATGAGGGATTTATTCAGTAGTCTTAGTGTGAGGGGTTATGTAGTGTCTAGTGTGAGGGGTTATCTTGATTAATCCCTAGTTGAGGGGTTACTGTCCAGTAATAGTGTGAGGGTATGATTATAGTCTAGTTGTGAGGGGTATGACAGTAGTTCTAGTAAATGAGGAGTTATATCAGATAGTGCGCTTAGATGTGACGAGGGTTATGTCAGTAAGTCCAGTATGAGGGGTTATTCAGTAGTGCCTTAGTGTGAGGGGGTATGTCAAGTAAGTCTAAGTGTGAGGGGTGTTTATGACTAGTAGTTCCTAGTGTGAGGGGCTTATGTCAGTAGTCTAGTGTGAGGGTTAATGGTCAGTAGTCCTAGTGTGAGGGTTATGTCAGTAGTCTAGTATGAGCGGGTCTTATGTCAAGTAGTGCCTAGTGTGAGGGGGTTATTGATTTAGTCTAGTGGTGAGGGGTTATGAAGTAGAGTCTAGTTGTGAGGCGTTTTGACAGTAGTCTAGTGTGAGGGGGTTATGATAGTAGTCTAGTATGAGGGGTTAATGTCAGTAGTCTAGTGTGAGGGGTTATGACAGTAGTCTATGTTGAGGGGTTATGATAGTAGTCTAGTGGAGGGGTTCATGATAGTAGTCTAGTGTGAGGGGTTATGACAGTACTCTAGTGTGGGGGGTTTTGTCAGTAGTCTAGTGTGAGGGGTTATGTCAGTAGTTCCTAGTGTGAGGGGTTATGACAGTAGTCTAGTGTGAGGGGTTATGTCAGTAGTCTAGTGTGAGGGGTTATGTCGTAGTCTGGGTGTGAGGGGTTATGACAGTAGTCTAGTGTGAGGGGTTATGTCAGGGGAGACAGTGTAGCAGTAGTCTAGTGATCCACCTCTACGCAGACGACACCATTCTGTGTACATCTGGCCCTTCTTTGGACACTGTTAACTAACCTCCAGACGAGCTTCAATGTCATACAACACTCCTTCCGTGGCCTCCAACTGCTTTTAAATGCTAGTAAATCTAAGTGCATGCTCTTCAACCGATTGCTGCCCTCACCCTCCCGTCCGACTAGCATCACTACTCTGGACGGTTCTGACCTAGATATGTGGACAACTACAAATACCTAGGTGTCTGGTTAGACCGTAAACTCTCCTTCCAGACCTCACATTAAGCATCTCCAATCCAAAATTAAATCTAGAATTGGCTTCCTATTTCGCAACAAGGCTTCCTTCACTCATGCCGCCAAACTTACCTCGTAAAACTGACCATCCTACCAATCCTCGACTTCGGCGATGTCATTTACAAAATAGCCTCCAACACTCTACTCAAGCAAACTGGATGTAGTCTATCACAGTGCCATCCGTTTTATTCACCAAAGCCCATATACTACCCACCACTGCGACCTGTATGCTCTCGTTGGCTGGCCCTCGCTTCATATTCGTCGCCAAACCCACTGGCTCCAATCTATAAATCTTTGCTAGGTAAAGTCCGCTTATCTCAGCTCACTGGTCACCATCGCAACACCCACCTGTAGCACGCACTCCAGCAGGTATATCTCACTGGTCATCCTCAAAGCCAACACCTCTTTTGGACACCTTTCTTCGCAGTTCTCTGCTGCCAATGACTGGAACGAATTGCAAAAATCTCTGAAGCTGGAGTCTTATATCTCCCTCTCTAACTTTAAGCATCAGCTGTCTGAGCAGCTTACCGATCACTGTACCTGTACACAGACAATCTGTAAATAGCACACCCGACTATCTCATCCCCATATTATTACTTAACCTCTCGCTCTTTTACACACCAGTATRTCTACTTGCACATCATCATCTGCACATCTATCACTKCAGTATTAATGCTAAATTGTAATTATTTTCACCTCTATGGCCTATTTATTGCCCACCTCCATACTCTTCTACATTTGCACACACTGTACATAGATTTTTTWATATTTTTKTTTTCTTTTGTGTTATTGACTGTACGTTTGTTTATGTGTAACTCTGTGTTGTTGTTTTTGTTGCACTGCTTTGTTTTATCTTMGCCAGGTCYCAGTTGTAAATGAGAATTTGTTCTCAACTGTCCTACCTGGTTAAATAAAGGTGAAATAAATAAAATAAAATAGTGTGTGGTGCAGGAATAATGACAAGTGAACCTAGGGAGCTTGGCGTTCACATTGTCCTACAAATTATCACATTGTCCTACAAAAGGGAACAAGACTGCGGAATTCAAGCGAACCAAACTCACATCACCTCTGGAGATGGTTTCAGTTGGGTTCACTTTAGGGGGCTCTTTGGATGGGTCTGAGTTCCTTTGGGGTGTTCACACTGCACACAAAACATTCAGCGAACCACACTGAGTTCACATAAATTGGTTGAAGGGGACCAAGTTGAGAGCTTTATGACGTGCATTTACTGTTCACCATACTCATCATCATCATCATCATCTTCCTCCTTGTCATCATCATCCTTCTCCGTGTCATCATCATCTTCCTCCTCATCATCCCCCGTATCATCTTCATCCTCGTCTTCGTCCTCTTCATCATCATCATCCTCATTATCAKATTTTTATAATATAAACACAGCTGTAAAGTATACTGAACAAAAATCTAAATGCAACATGCAACAATTTCAAAGATTTTGCTGAGCTACAGTTCATTATGAGGAAAACAGTCAATTGAAATYAATTCATTAGGCCCTAATCTATGGATTTCACATGACTGGGAATACAGATATGCATCTGTTGGTCACAGATACATTAAAAATGGGCCTCACAATAGGCCTCAGGATCTCGTCACAGTATTTCTGTGCATCTAAATTGTGTATCGATAAAATTCTAATTTGTTCATTGTCCGTAGCTTATGCCTGCCCCATACCATAACCCCACCGTCACCATGGGGCACTCTGTTCACAACGTTGACATCAGCAAACCGCTCGCCCACATAACGCCACACACATGGTCTGGGGTTGTGAGGCAGGTTGGACGTTAACAGACATCATCAAATAGATTACACAGGACATATTAGTCAGGTCTTTAGGCTTATTTATCTCCATCTTGCTGGAGTCTTTATCTGTGATCATTTCACAACCATTTTTTTTTTTTTTTTTGCTGTTCTTTAAAATGCCCGAGGGACACAATCACAAATATATCGACGAAGGATATGGTCACTGTCTTTCGACAATTTATTTTTATCTTATAAAATGCTCTTGAGGTTTGCAGTTGCAAAAAAAAAAAAAGGTGCAACTGGAGTTTAACAAACAAGGTACAATAGGGAATGTTTGAACAGTTACTCTACTATTGTATCCACTAACTTAGTTGTACATTCCCTTCAGTCTCAATTCATTGCGCAAAAAAACTTGTTGCATACATACTTTACGTTCGAGTTCCCTCAAGCAACTTAACTCAGTCTTGAGCTAGGACCAATTCATCCCTGCTTGTCGCTTTTTCACAGGTTTACAAATATATCACAAAAACACCTCATAAGTGTGTCATAAATAACATCCCAAGAAACCCAGCCCACACAGGAGTCGCCCTTTAAACTTAACAGTCTACTGGGATGGGAGAGGGTCAATGAATTCAAGATACATGCCTCTGCTATCGTGGATGAGCATAAATTAATTACGTTTATGTGGATGTCAGGAGGGCCGGGGGGAGTTGGAGGAGGGAGTGGAAGAGGTAGCAGCAATACTCACACAGCATCTTGGTGACCTGGCGTCGCCGGGCTTTCTGCTGCTGACTGCGGACGTTGCAGTAGCTGTTGCGCCCTAGGCTTGTCTCAGCCTCCAACACCTGGAGCATCTTCTCACGTTTGAGCTGCAGGCCGATGAGTAGGTAGAGAGCGCTGATGGTCAGCATGGGAAGCATGAAGAAAAGCAGGGTGGTCACTTGGATGGTCAAGTTGTACATCCAGCGGGGCTTGACCAGCGTACAGATGGCTGACTCTGGGATTTCCTTCCTGGTGGTGCCCCCTGCTGCCGACTGCAGGGTAAAGATGCCGTGCAGGCTGGTGTTGGGCACGGCACATAGCACTGAGATCCCCCACACGGTCATAATGACCCGTTTGGCATGTGTGTGCGTCACCACGTACTTGGCGCGCAGGGGGTGCACTACAGCGATGTAGCGTTCCACGCTGAGCGCCGTCACATTGAGGATGGAGGCGAAGCAGACCGTCTCGAACAGGAAAGTCTTAAAGTAGCAGCCGCCCTTGCCCAGGAGGAATGGGTAGTTCTGCCACATCTCGTAGAGCTCCAGTGGCATACCCAGCAGCAGCACCAGCAGGTCAGACACGGCGAGGCTGAACAGGTAGTAGTTGGTGGGCGTGCGCATAACCTTGTTGCGAGCGATGACGATGCAGGTTAGCAAGTTACCAAACGCTCCCACCAGGAAGATGAGCAGGTAGGTGAGGCAGACGGGGAGGAAGACAGAGGAGCGCAGAGGGCCCAGGTACTTCTCTAGGTACTCCTCCTGTGTCAGGCATGCATCTACCGGTCCTGCGCTGCCGTTCAGGTCAGAGGTCAGGTTGCCACACATCCCCTCTTGTGGGCAGTCCCAGCTGTCAGCGAAGGAGCAGTTGTACCTGGATGTCATCCTGTTGAGATATGAAGCCTGCAGAGGCAAGACATTTTTTTATTTTCTGTAACATGCTTTTGTAATGATAATACAAGTTAGAGTCCCTGCACTAAGCAAAAATTGATTTAGTAAAATATAAAGTGCAGGATCATAAAAGGATATAAAATCAAAATTAATATGTTGGTAGTATATGTGGACGTAAAGGGCTGCCCTCTGTTGATAGTGTCTGAATGTGTGATTATTAATGTTGAACAGAATAATGTTCCCAAGATTTTGCTATAAGGATTTTACGAAACAGACAGGGTGAAAACTGAGAGTGGCTAAACTCGAATTACCGGCTGTTTAAAGCTCAGTAGGAGCGATTTAAAGTTTCTGAGAAACTTTACCTTTGTCCTGTAATGCAGGGTTTCCCAAACTCAGTCCTGGGCGTTTTGGTTTCCCCCCTAGCACTACACAGCTGACACAAATAAGCTAAACTTGATGGTGAATCAGCTGTGCAAAAAATTCTATGTGCACCCGTGGGGCCCCCAGGACCGAGTTTGGGAAACCATGCCCCAATGAACATAAATTACACTGAATTATCATTTTTGTTGATCTTAAATTTAAAAAAGACCCAGCTAGCACATTTGGTTCCTTGGAAGTTGTGGGAACGTATGTTTTTGGTTTCACATTGGTTGTTGGAACGAAGCCATACACGTCCTGAACGTACTTTTTTTTTTGAACAGATGTGAACATTTCCCCTGTTCTGGGAACGTTTATTTTTAGGTTGCAGGGATGTTCTGAGAACATTTTACTCTGGTTACTTGAATTTTTCATTAATGCACTGAGAACAGAAATTCTAGGTTATTTGGAAGTTTCCTTAAGACGTTCACAGAATGTTTTCAATTAGACTTTTAATAACACTGCTAGCTTAATGTCTTTTTTTTAAACTCTAAGCACATATGGAAATTAATTTACTCAAGCAGTAATCATGCAAASACATGTATTTTTTATATAGCGCTTGTATGATTATGTGTTTGCCATCAGGCRATTGTCCACATTTAAAAAATGCTGGGTTAGAAACAACCCAATTTGGGAAAATATGTGACAGAACACACGTTGAGATATTTGGGTTGTTGATGCTGGTTTATTGAGTTACGATCCACCGGGTCATATCAGAACACTGGAGATGTGGCCTAGTAAGGAAGTGGCTTTCAGATAATAATTTTTGGCACCCCGTGAATGTAATTCCTATTAATCTGTTCTGTTGAATTGTCAAAACATGTTAAGGTTGAGCACTGACACTTTTGTAGCTTTAATAAGGCTTACATAAGAGTATGAGTTCCTTAAGTGCATATGCATATCGCAATGTTGGGATAGTAACCACTTTGTTATAATATTTAAAAAATTAAAGTTTAGCTTCAAATGTGGGGTTTGGCTTTCAGATAGGTATGTTTGTCCACCCGTGAGAGTAAATGTCTCTCCTGTTCATGTTATGTTTGTACACTGCACATTGAACTCTCACGGGTGGCCAAAAATAACTATCTGAAAGCCACGACCATACTAAGCCACACTAGTCTTCTGATCTGACCCGATGGATCATAGCTCAATAACCCAACTAAGTTACCCAACTGGCGGGGTCAAAAATAACCCAACGTTTGTTCTGTCCACTATTTACCCAGGTCTGGGTTGTTTTTAACCCATGATGTTTGCAGAGTGCAAGGATAACAAGGTGCTTTGATCCAAACCAGGCCTGGCATTAAAGTATATTAGTCAGTAATTGCACTATGTGAGTTCATTGAATACAAATGAGCTGTAAGTGTTCGGGTGGTCGGGCCAACTACTCACAATCAACTGCTTGGACAACAACAGTTATACAAGTCTCATCTGGGTCAATACACGCGGGCTTGATGGAAGCCCAACGGAGCGTGACTGTGATCCCTGCACCATGCACCTGACACTCACCCCAGGTTTTCCCATTACTCTTCCCTGGTATAGGGGTTTTGAACGGCTTGTCAGATGAGCACAAACCACCAAAAGTTAACGTCACTCAGGGGTGTCTCTGAACGTCATCTGATGGCAACGTAAAGGCCTTTGAGGTCAGCGCCAGGCAATAGACGTCATATGACATTCTAGAAAGGATCATAGAGACTTGCTCCATCTAGGAGCCGGCCAATCTACTGTATATAATGTATACAATACAATATAATGCACTTGTTAATAGCTMGGMGGGGGGGGGGGGGGGGGTGTTTGGAGTTGGCTACATATTGACAAGTCAGAGCAAGGAGCAAAACAAATATACAATCCCCCTGCAGTGACTCATTTCTGATCAAGGAAAGTCCATCATCAAGCCCCTTTGAAATGACAACCCAAAGGAAGTTAGTCCAATGCGTTTGAGTGATGCCTAAAGAGGACGGCAACAGAGAGAGGGAGGAGACGGGTATAAACAGAGGAAGATTAAGGACATGGTGAATAGACGTCGAAGAGAGAGTCCACATGTCCACAATCTCATGAAATAATTAATTAACATCCGATTAGACATTAATGATTTGGTTTTAGGCGTTTGAGAAAAAAACATGAAACTCGGACAGAACTTATGTTAATATTAATGAGTTTCTGTTCTTTAATCTGCAAGAAAATGAAGAAAATAGAAAACTACTTCAAAAAACAGTCTCCTTTATGTACGCAACAGACATCATCTCACTGGTGCACTGTGTTCATCTTGACTGTAATAGGCTATACATATACATTAGCTAGTTTAATGAGTTTCTCCCTCTCTTGCAGGGAATCATATGCATTCTATCAGCAGCACATTGTGTGGAACCAGACTGGAGAAAGAAAGTTAGCTGGCTGCCAATTCAGCCAAATCATGGCCATGTCAATTGTCCATGGCATTTCAATTACATTACAGCATTTCCATCATGCCTCTAACAAGCCCTTATTGCTTGCTGCTGCTGTTGACAGACACAAGATTGCCTGGGCGCTACAGAGGAGACAACAGAGGAGACAACAGAGGAGGCAACAGAGGAGACAACAGAGCAGTGTCCGTCAGGCTACCATATGTTTCACTTAGAGTGTCCGGAGAATCCAGCATCATAAAAGAGTGATGTCTTCATGTTTCATATTTTATCCTGTAAATCCGTTGACATTATTGTCTTAGTAGATGAAAAGCTAAGAAGAGAGGCAGGCTCCAACGGCTCGGGACAAACACAAAGCCGTGCGAAACTCCAGCGCAATTCTGAGCAATAACATGTTTTCATGAATATGTACATTATGTTCTGTGGGTTGTATCCTATAGGCTTTTGATGATAAGAGAAGACAAATCTGACCAACCCTGTCGCATGAATTATTCCATTCAAGTTTRTCGTGCCTTTCATTCACCTTAATATCTTGACATTTCCTTGCATATTGACAATTTTTACCTTAACATTTTTAAGTAACTGTCCAGTGAAAAGTTCATACTCTGTGAACTCATGCCCAAATAATGTTGTTGACTSGTCCYATAGTCATATTTGTGGCCAACGTATACTTTGGAGAAAAAAGGGGMGYAAAAACACTTCAAAAACCCCACCTCAAACTTGTATCTCAAACAGACCGTTTAAAAAAATGCTTGCCATTTCCTCATAGAACATGATGTCATGTTMGGTCATTGACAGGAGATGGCCAATCAGCGGTCTAATGGCATGAAATATTTTTAATGATTAGTATACGCCACACCATTCCAACCAGAGTATGTGAGTAGAGTTGAGCAGTTGGAAATCCCACTCATGGTTCATGGAACGCTCAACATCCTTTCCCATGCTCAGCTAAAAAAGGCACTCCATTCATGTTTTGTTTAAAACTATAATTTACCCACATCTACTTTTGTGACTATGTACTATTTGGTTTTGAAGTAGGCTATTGTAAGAAGCTTCAACATTTCAACAACATGTCGTAGGCTTTTGAACAAGAACCTACACATCATGACCAAAAGTATGTGGACACCTGGTCGTCGAACATCTCATTCCAAAATCATGGGCATTAATATGGAGTTGGTTCCTRCTTTGCCGCTATAACAGCCTCCACTCTTCTGGGAAGGCTTTCCACTAGATGTTGGAACATTGCTGCAGGGYACTTGCTTCCATTCAGCCACAAGAGCATTAGTGAGGTCGGGTACTGATGTTGGGTGATTAGGCCTGGCTTGCAGTCGGAGTTTCAATTCATCCCAAAGGTTTTTGATGGGGTTGAGGTCAGGGCTCTGTGCAGGCCAGTCAAGTTCTTCCACACCGATCTCGACAAACCCTTTTTATACGGACCTCGCTTTGTGCACGGGGGAGTTATCATGCTGAAGAAGGAAAGGGCCTTCCCCAAACTTCTGCCACAAAGTCGGAAGCAAAGAATCGTCTAGAATGTCATTGTCTGCTGTAGCGTTAAGGTTTTCCCTTCACTGGAACTAAGAACTACTGGCCTAGCCCGAACCATGAAAAACAGCCTCAGACCATTATTCCTCCTCCACCAAACTTTACAGTTGGCACTATGCGTTGGGGCAAGTAGAATTCTCCTGGCATCCACCAAACCCAGATTCGTCCGTCGGCCTGCCAGATGGTCAAGTTTTATAAATCACTCCAGTTTCCACTGTTCCATAGTCCAATGGCGGCGAGCTTTACACCACTCCAGCCGACGCTTGGCATTGCGCATGGTGATCTTAGGCTTGTGTGCAGCTGCTCAGTCATGGAAATCCATTTCATGAAGCTCCCGACGAACAGTTCTTGTAGTGACTTTGCTTCCAGAGGCAGTTTGGAACTCGGTAGTGAGTGTTGCAACCGGGGACAGATGATTTGTACATGCTACGCGCTTCAGCACTCAGCGGTTCCATTCTGTGAGCTTCTGTGTCCTACCACTTCGCAGCTGAGCCATTGTTGCTCCTAGAWGTTTCCACTTCAAAATAGCAGCACTTTTAGTTGACCGGGGCAGCTCTAGCAGGGCAGACATTTGACGAACTGACTCGTTGGAAAGGWGGCATCCTATGACGGTGCCACATTGAAAGTCACTGAGCACTTTAGTATGGGCCATCCTACTGCCAATGTTTGTKTATGGAGATTGCATGGCTCTGTGCTCGACTTTATACACCTGTCATAAATGGGTGTGGCTGAAATAGCACACCCTGAGAAAATTATTTTATATAGAGGTGCTGACTAATGGCGAATAAACTATATTTCATTTGTTGTCTTGCCATCGATTACACAGGCTTTGTGACCTATTACTTGGTRGACTCATACCAACATCTCTGCGCATTAGGGGTGGGATAATCTAAATACGGTGCATTCAGAAAGTATTCGGGAGCACGTGATGCCGCGGAGCTGAGCAGACGTTGACAAACCGAGCTCTTCAAAGTTATTCTATTATTACCTAAATAACAACGTTGAAACAATATTCTAACATCGGCTGATAAATTGTCAAGTACTTACCTTCCCAAAGAGCCATAGGACCCTCCGACCGAGAGGCAAGAAGGACGACCAAAACGTTGTTTTGGCGAGCCTGCGACATGCTGCGAGCCTGGAGCCTGCCGACATGCTGCGAGCCTGCCGACATCTTGCTGCGAGCCTGAGAGCCTGCCGACATGCTGCACTGACTGCTTGCTGCGAGCCTGAGAGCCTGCCGCATCTTGCTGCGAGCCTGAGAGCCGGCCGCATCTTGCTGCGAGCCTGAGAGCCTGCGACATCTTGCTGCGAGCCTGCGAGCCTGCCGACATCTTGCTGCGAGCCTGAGAGCCTGCCGACATCTTGCTGCGAGCCTGAGAGCCTGCCGACATCTTGCTGCGAGCTGCGAGCCTGCCGACATCTTGCTGCGAGCCTGAGAGCCTGCGACATCTTGCTGCGAGCCTGACGAGCTGCCGACATCTGGCGAGCCTGCGACATGCTGGCTACTCTCCTCCGGGAAATTCAGGATGGTAACAAAGGTCTTTCTATGAAAATTGATAAGAAATCGTCTGAACTCCATTCTTCCATTGACGACCTGAAATCCTCCCTGAATGTTCTCCTTTTGAGAACGACTGAGGCAGAGTTGCGCATTAGCACAGTTGAAATACCATCGCTCGACATGACCAGGTCTTGATACAACTGCAAAAGGACAATGCCTACCTCAAAAACAAGGTAGATCAGATGGAGAACCAGAGTAGACGTAGTAATATCCATGTGGTGGGATTGAAAGAGGACAGCGAGGGCCGTGCCCGGTCCGTTTCTTCACTCAATGGATCCCGGATGTCCTGGCATAATCAACTTCACCAAGCCACTGGAAATCGAACGCACCCACAGAACATCAGCGCCGAAACCCCGGCCAGATGAGCCCCCACGGGCCGTCCTGATCAGGTTCCTCCGCTTCCACGACAGAGAGAGATACTGCAACTCGCAGAGCCAAAGGGGACATCACCATCGATGGCAAGAGGGTCAGCCTTTCCCGGATATGAACACCGATCTCGCCAGACGTCCGCAAGCAGTTCAGACCTGCCGCCAAAGCACTGAAGGAGAAGAACATCACCGGCTACCTCATCCACCTGCGCGGATGAAAGTTCAGTACAAAGGCCGAAGCCATCCTCTAACACACCGGGAAGAGTGTACACTTTTCTCAAAGACTGAACAACGTCTGAGCCAGGACGGTCTTTCTCTGGGGGATAAGATGCAGTTTGTTTGTTTTCTCTTATCCGGACTGAACTGCTGATATCTTCCGGTCGCTATAATTGATTTGTACATTTTCAACTAACCGTATCTTTCCGGGGGGAGTTCTATTACATTTACAGGAGAGTATATTTGGTTTAGTTCATATCCACTGGGAGCAAATAAGTGGGCTTAGGCCCACTGCTTCCCCCCTCATTTATGTTAATCTTTCGAAAAGAGACTCAGGCAGCCCTTACCGTGGGCAGTAAATATTCAGCCATAAATGTCTATTCACAACGTTTGTTTTCAACTTAGAGAGCTTCGCAGTTTTAGTTTACGCCAAGGTTTAGCTAGTAAGAGCAAGATGGAAAGCGAGCAGCAACGTATCTCTACAAGTGTATTCATGTTTGATTGTTAGGATTGTTGTTTAGTCTGACAATCGGGGTGGGTGGGATTTAATAAAACAATTTTTTCCTTTTTTCTATGTTTATTGTTTCCTTCCTAAAGGACACATAGGTCACTTCTGTGTTCAAACAACAAAGTTGAAACATTACCTGACTATCTACATATGATAGATTTCCATTCAGTTACATATTTGAACCCAACCTATGCTTAATCCACTAAAATATGTCACATTCAACGTAAAGGTCTTAACAGCCCGATTGTTTTCTGCCCCTCCCAAAAGATAGAATTTGTAGATAATTGGCCCTCTTTCTGGGACTCACCCACAAAACAGGACCAAGCCTGACCTGCTGAGGAGTGACGGACTCCATCCTAGCTGGAGGGGTGCTCTCATCTTATCTACCAACATAGACAGGGTCTAACTCCTCTAGCCCCACAATGAAATAGGGTGCAGGCCAGGCAGCAGGCTGTTAGCCAACCTGCCAGCTTAGTGGAGTCTGCCATAGCACAGTCAGTGTAGTCAGCTCAGCCATACCCATTGAGACTGTGTCTGTGCCTCGACCTAGGTTGGGCAAAACTAAACATGGCGGTGTTCGCCTTAGCAATCTTATTAGGTAAAGACTCCCTCCATTCCTGCCATCATTGAAAGAGATCGTGATACCTCACATCTCAAAATAGGGTTACTTAATGTTAGACTCCCTCATTTCAAAGGCAGTCATAGTCAATGAACTAATCACTGATCATAATCTTGATGTGATTGGCCTGACTGAAACATGGCTTAAGCCTGATGAATTTACTGTGTTAAATGAGGCCTCACCTCCTGGTTACACTAGTGACCATATCCCCGTGCATCCCGCAAAGGCGGAGGTGTTTGCTAACATTTACGATAGCAAATTTCAATTTACAAAAAAAAAATGGCGTTTTCGTCTTTTGAGCTTCTAGTCATGAAATCTATGCAGCCTACTCAATCACTTTTTATAGCTACTGTTTACAGGCCTCCTGGGCCATATACAGGTTCCTCTCTGAGTTTCTGAATTCCTTCAGCCTTGTAGTCATAGCAGATCATATTCTAATTTTTGGTGATTTTAATATTCACATGGAGAAGTCCACAGACCCACTCCAAAAAGTCTTTCGGAGCCATTATCGACTCAGTGGGTTTTGTCCAACATGTCTCTGGACCTACTCACTGCCACAGTCATACTCTGGACTAGTTTTGTCCCATGGAATAAATGTTGTAGATCTTAATGTTTTTCCACATAATCCTGGACTATCGGACCACCATTTTATTACGTTTGCAATCGCAACAAATAATCTGCTCAGACCCCAACCAAGGAGCATCAAAAGTCGTGCTATAAATTCTCAGACAACACAAAAATTCCTTGATGCCCTTCCAGACTCCTTCTGCCTACCCAGGACGTCAGAGGACAAAAATCAGTTAACCACCTAACTGAGGAACTCAATTTACCCTGCGCAATACCCTAGATGCAGTTGCACCCCTAAAAACGAAAAACATTTGTCATAAGAAACTAGCTCCCTGGTATACAGAAAATACCCGAGCTTTGAAGCAAGCTTCAGGAAATTGGAACGGAAATGGCGCCCACCAAACTGGAAGTCTTCCGACTAGCTTGGAAAGACAGTACCCCGTGCAGTACCGAAGAGCCTCACTGCTGCTCGCTCATCCTACTTTTCCAACTTAATCGAGGAAAATAAGAACAATCCAAAATTTCTTTTTGATACTGTTGCGAAACTAACTAAAAAAGCAGCATTCCCCAAGAGAGGATGCTTTCACTTCAGCAGTAATAAATTCTGAACTTCTTTGAGGAAAAGATCATGACCATTAGAAAGCAAATTACGACTCCTCTTTGAATCTGCGTATTCCTCCAGGGCTTAGCTGTCCTGGATCTGCACAGCTTGCGAGGGCCTGGATCGGGAGAGACACTTAAGTGTTTTAGTACTATATCTCTTGACACAATGATGAAAAAAATAATCATGGCCTCTAACCTTCAAGCTGCATACTGGATCCTATTCCTACTAAACTGCTGAAGGAGCTGCTTCCTGTGCTTGGCCCTCCTATGTTGAACATAATAAACAGCTCTCTATCCACCGGATGTGTACCAAACTCACTAAAAGTGGCAGTGATAAAGCCTCTCTTGAAAACGCCAACCTTGACCCGGAAAATATAAAAACTATCGGCCTATATCGAACTTCCATTCCTCTCAAAGATTTTAGAAAAGCTGTTGCGCAGCAACTCACTGCTTTCTGAAGACAATAATGTATACGAAATGCTTCAGTCTGGTTTAGACCCCATCATAGCACTGAGACTGCACTTGTGAAGGTGGTAAATGACCTTTTAATGGCGTCAGACCGAGGCTCTGCATCTGTCCTCGGTGCTACTAGACCTTAGTGCTGCCTTTGACACCATCGATCACCACATTCTTTTGGAGAGACTGGAAACCCAAATTGGTCTACACGGACAAGTTCTGGCCTGGTTTAGATCTTACCTGTCGGAAAGATATCAGTTTGTCTCTGTGATGGTCTGTCCTCTGACAATCAACTGTACATTTCGGTGTTCCTCAAGGTTCCGTTTTAGGACCACTATTGTTTTCACTATATATTTTCCTCTTGGGGATGTTATTCGAAAACATATGTTAACTTTCACTGCTATGCGGATGACACACAGCTGTACATTTCAATGAAACATGGTGAAGCCCCAAAATTGCCCTCGCTAGAAGCCTGTGTTTCAGACATAGAGAAGTGGATGGCTGAAAACTTTCTACTTTTAAACTCGGACAAACAGAGATGCTTGTTCTAGGTCCAAGAAACAAGAGATCTTCTGTTAAATCTGACAATTTCTCTTGATGGTTGTAAAGTCGTCTCAAATAAAACTGTGAAGGACCTCGGCGTTACTCTTTGACCTGATCTCTCTTTTGACGAACATTCAAGACTTTTCAGGACAGCTTTTTTCCATCTACGTAACATTGCTAAAATCAAATTTTCGTCCAAAAATGATGCAAAAAATTAATCCATGCATTTGTTACTTCTAGGTTAGACTACTGCAATGCTCTACTTTCCGGCTACCCGGATAAGCACTAAATAAACTTCAGTTAGTGCTAAATACGTGCTGCTAGAATCCTGACTAGAACCAAGAAATTTGATCATATTACCAGTGCTAGCTTCCCTACACTGGCCCTGTTAAGCAAGGGCTGATTTCAAGGTTTTACTGTTTAACCTATAAAGCGTTACATGGGCTTGCTCCTACCTATCTTTTCGAGTTGGTCCTGCCGTACATACCAATACGTACGCTACGGTCACAAGACGCAGGCCTCCTAATTGTCCCTAGAATTTCTAAGCAAACAGCGGGAGGCAGGGCTTTCTCCTATAGATCTCCATTTTTATGGAACAGTCTGCCTACCCATGTGAGAACGCAGACTCGTCTCAACCTTTAAGTCTTTACTGAAGACTTATCTCTTCAGTAGGTCATATGATTGAGTGTAGCCTGGCCCAGGAGTGTGTAAGGTGAACGGAAGGCTCTGGAGCAACGAACCGCCCTTGCTGTCTCTGCCAGGCCGGTTCCCCTCTCTCCACTGGGATTTCTCTGCCTCTAACCCGTGTTACAGGGCTGAGTCACTGGCTTGCTGTGCTCTTTCATGCCGTCCCTAGGAGGGGTGCGTCACTTGAGTGGGTTGAGTTACTGACGTGATCTTCCTGTCTGGGTTTGGCGCCCCCCCTTGGTTTGTGCTGGTGGTGGAGACCTTTGTGGGCTATACTCGGCCTTGTCTCAGGATTGTAAGTTGGTGGTTGAGGATTACCCTCTAGTGGTGCGCGGGGGCTGTGCTTTGCAAAGTGGGTGGGTTATATCCTTTCTATTTGCCCTGTCCGGGGTTTCTTCGGATGGGGCCACGTGTCTCCTGACCGCTCCTGTCTCAGCCTCCAGTATTTATGCTGCAGTAGTTTGTGTGTCGGGGGGCTAGGGTCAGTTGGTTACCTGGAGTACTTCTCCTGTCTTATCCAGTGTCCTGTGGAATTTTAAGTATGCTCTCTCTAATTCTCTCGTTCTCTCTTTCTCTCTGAGAACCTGAGCCCTAGGACCATACGTCAGGACTACGGGCATGATGACACCTGCTGTCCCCAGTCCGCCTGGCTTGCTGCTATTCCAGTTTCAACTTTCTGCCTGTGGTTACGGAACCCCTTACCTGTCCCAGACCTGCTGTTTTCAACTCTTAATGATCGCTAGAAAAGCCAACTGAGATTTATTCCTGATTATTATTTGACCATGCTTGTCATTTATGGAAATTTTTGAAAACTCTTGGCTCTCTCTAATTTTCTCCTTCTCTCTTTCTTTCTCTCGGAGGACCTGGGCCCCTGGACCATGCGTCGGGACTGCCGCCCGTGGTGACTCCCTTGCTGTCCCCAGTCCGCCTGGCCTTGCTGCTATTCCAGTTTCAGCTGTTCTGCCTGCGGTTATGGAACCGGCCACCTGTCCCAGACCTGTTTGTTTTTCAACTCTTGATGATCGGCTATGAAAAGCCAACTGAAAATTATTCATGATTATTATTTGACCATGCTTGTCACTTAATGACATTTTTGAAACATCTTGGCATAGTTCTGTTATAATCTCCACCGGCACAGCCAGAAGAGGACTGGCCACCCCTCATAGCCTGGTTCCTCTCTAGGTTTCTTCCTAGGTTTTGGCCTTTCTAGGGAGTTTTCCTAGCCACCGTGCTTCTACACCTAGCATTACTAGCTGTTTGGGGTTTTAGGCTGGTGTTGTCCTGTACAGCACTTCGAGATATTAGCTGATGTACGAAGGGCATATAAAATAAAATTGATTGAAAATTGATTAAAAGGAAAAGAGTCTATACATACCTTAAGAATTAAAGGCTGACATTGTGTTTTTACAAGAAACACATCTTACAGCCAGTGAACACAAGAATTGAAGAGGGAATGGGTAGGACAAGTTTTTGCGTCCTCTTTTAACTCCAAAGCAAGAGGAACTGCAATTTTGAATAAGTAGAACACATCCCCTTCTGCGTCAACCAACACCATCTCTGATCCCTCTGGCAGGTTTGTTTTGGTGCAGGGCATATGTTTTCAGAGTCTTGGACCCTATTGAATATTTATGTTCCTAACTTCGGATGACCATATGTTTATTCAGAATGTCTTCCTTCAGGTTGCTCAAGCACCACCAGGATGGTTTCCTGGTTGGAGGAGATTTACATTTTTGTTTAGATACAGTTTCTTGATAGGTCCTCTGATAAACCCTCACTTTCTTACCAAAAGCCGGCAAGCTCACCATGTCATTCATGAAAGATCTCAATTTACTCGAACTCTGGAGACAGTTGCACCCACAGGATAGGGACTACTCTTTTTATTCACACCCACACAAGACACACACACGCATAGATAATTTTTACTATCGACACAACTGTTTCATAGAGTGGTAGATGTCGAGTATCTCCCCAGATTGCTTAATGACCATTCTCCTCTGGTATTATTCAATCTCCATTCCTACCAAGGTAAATGGAGCATATAGATGGAGACTAAATTCTACACTCCTAAAGCAACCTGAATCTTGTGCATTCATCAAAGAGCAGATCAATATTTTTACTTTGACAAACAAACCCTCCGCTCCTGACAGTTTCATTCTTTGGGACACATTGAAGGCCTATCTGAGGGGACAGATCATTTCCTATACTAAAGGGCTGAAGAGAAAACACGGTGCGGAACTGAGTGCCCTTGAATCTGAAATCTCAGAGCTAGAGAAAACCTACCAGAGAGGCCCGACTAAAGATCTATACAGGCTTTTGGTAAATAAAAAACTGAAATAAAATATTCTGAACACATATCAAGCTGAGAGGGCCATCACTAAATCAAAACAGCGTTATTACGAGCTTGGAGAGAAAGCCCACAAAGTTTTGGCATGGCAACTGAAAGCAGAGGAAAGTAAGAGGACAATTAATTCTATAGAAACTCTTACTAATGAGATATCTTTCGACCCTACTGAAATTAATYATACTTTTAAGAAATACTATGAAGACCTCTACACTTCCCAATCAAGCGATGATCTATCAGAGATCGACTCCTTTCTCTCCTCTCTCAACCTCCCATGCCTGTCAGGGGAAGACAGCGAGCGCCTGAGTGAACACTTCTCAGTTCCTGAATTGTTSGAGGCCATTAAATCCTTACCTTCTAATAAATCTCCTGGGGAGGATGGCTTCCTTCCAGAGCTCTATAAAGAATTTAGGGAGCTGTTGGTCCCCTACCTTATGGAGGTACTTAAAAAAGCCAGGGAAGACAACTGCTTTCCAGAGTCTTTCTCTCAAGCAGTAATTACTGTAATCCACAAGAAAGGGAAAAAACCCGCTAAAGTGCGCCTCCTATAGACCAATCTCTCTCCTTAACACAGATTGTAAACTGGTCACCAAGATGCTATCTAAGAGACTGGAGTCATGTCTTCCCCTGTTYGTCAACCCAGATCAGACTGGCTTCATAATTAATAGATTGTCCTCCAATAATCTCAGAAGGTTCATGATATAATTCACCTTGCTAACAAAAACAAAATACCTAGTGTCGCAGTCTCCCTCGARGCTGAAAAGGCCTTTGATAGGGTTGAATGGCCATACCTCTTTCGCGTCTTGGAAAAGTTTGGTTTAGGTACCYTGTTTGTAAATTTGATAAAATCACTCTACAAATCTCCTAAAGCTAGGATTGCTACCAARGGGATTACTTCCTCCTCTTTCCCTCTCTATAGGGGGAACAGACAAGGTTGCCCAATTAGCCCCCACCTCTTTGCCCTCGCCATCGAACCGTTGGCTGAGGCTATTAGAACGTGCCCTGACATACATGGCTTTGAGGTGGGCCCCCAGACCCATAAATTATCACTCTTTGCGGACGACCTTTTCTTATTTCTAACAAACCCAGAACACTCCCTCTCTCACTTGCAGATCCTACTACAGTGGTATAGTTCTTTCTCTGGATATAAGAACACAATTTGACACAAAGGTCTTTTTTATAAACTAATAGAAAGTGGTATTGGAGGGAAAACATATGATGTTATTAAATCAATGTACACTAAAAACAAATGTGTGGTTAAAACTGGCAACAAGCAAACAGACTTCTTCTCTCAGGGAGTTGGAGTGAAAGAGGGCTGCCCAATAAGTCCAACACCATTTAACATCTACATTAATGAATTGGCAAAAACATTAGAAGAATCGGCAGCACCTGGTATCACCCTACACAACACTGAAATCAAGTGTCTGCTGTACGCAGATGACCTGATGCTCCTGTCTCCCACTAAGGAGGGGTTACAGCAGCACCTAGATCATCTGCARAGGTTCTGTCAGACCTGGGCTCTGGCCATTAACCTAAAAGAAACAAATATAATTATATTCCAAAAAAGATCAGGAAATCAGGATGACAAATATAAATTATATTTGGACACAGTTCTATTAGAACACACCAGAAACGACACATATCTAGGACTAAATATCAGCAACACAGGTAGCTTTCACATGGCTGTGAACGAAGCTTGAGAACAAAGCAAGAGCATTCTATGCCATTAAAAGGAACATTAAAATCGAAATTCCAATTAGAATCTGGCTCAAAATGTTCCAATCAGTTATAGAACCAGTTGCTCTATATGGTAGAGAAGTATGGGGTCCACTCTCTACAGTGAATTATACCAAATGGACAAACATCCAATCGAAATACTGCATGCAGAGTTTTGCAAGACTGGATGTGCAAGTGCAAAGAAAAACTCCAAATAACGCAAATAGAGCAGAATTGGGCCAATACCCACTACTCATTTAAATAGAAAAAAAGCCATCAAATTTACAACCATAACTAAAAACAAGTGACCCCAAAACATTCCATCACACAGCTCTACAATGTCAAGAGATGAAACAAGAGAAGAGTCCCCTCAGCCCGCTGGTTCTGAGGCTCAGTTCACTAACCCAAACCAACCCCATAGAGCCTCAGGACAGCACTCAGAAAATCTGGCCCAACCAAGCCTCAGGACAGCACTCAGAAAATCTGGCCCAACCAAATCATCACAAAGCAAAAATACAAATATTTCACCTTTTGGAAAGACACCACAAAAAATCTAAGTAAACTTCAATGCTATTTGTCTCTAAACAGACGGTGGCAGACTATCTGACCACTGTGACTGATAGAAAACTGAGGAAAACACTGACTAGGTACAGACTCAGTGAGCACAGTCTGGCTATAGAGACCGGTCGTCACAGACAAACCTGGCTGCCCAGAGAGGACAGGCTGTGCTCATTTSTGGACGTAACTATGTTCTCCTTTGTTCATCTGTCACTTCTATTTACTGGTCAATAGGAAAGGGATTCGAAGACAATCTTTCATATGACACTTCATGTGACAGTCCCATCATCCAATCCCTGTAGTCTGAATTTTTTGTTCTGCTATTTAAACATAGGAATAGCTCTGCCATCTCTGTCAAAATCTATCTCTAATCAAACAATCGAATCAAATCAAATGTTATTTGTCACATGCGCCGAATACAACAAGTGTAGACCTTACCATGTAATGCTTGCTTACAAGCCCTTAAAACCAACAATGCAGTTTAAAAACTAGTGCTATAGTCAACAAGTGATACAAAGTGCAGTGTTCAAATGGGTTATAGGTACCTTTGGCTCCTAAATCAACAGAATAGTTTAGACATCACTGAAAGGTTTGATCATCAGAAGCATTGAACTAGGCTGAAATCGAGTTCAATCTAAGAGTAGTAAAACCCTGAATTCCGGGACTAAAATAACTGCTGAGAAATGTGACATGGTAAGATTAGGAGCTGTACAAATTCTGGATTGCGTTTCAAGACTTTGTGTGAGTTGCCAAAGATCAAGTGAATATCACAGACTGCTGAGTTGGTTTGGAAAACATCATTTCACATTTACCAGTAATAGTACAGTAGTTGTCATAGTGAGCTTGACTTAACGTACCCTGGGGTGAACGGTTGACTAATTGAAGGCGATAGAGCACTCACAAACTGAAATCAGCAAAACATTTCAGCTTCGGAGTTCAAATCAAGGCAAGGCAATGTGTTTTTATTTTATTTTTTATCCTTGAAGAAACTGTTGTCAGTTTGTAAAGGGCATGAGATCTTGATATGGTGTCATCGTGTATTAATTGTAATGCCATGACTGGTTTTTATTAAAGCTCTGATGAAATAACGTAATGAATGTGTAATGTAATGAATAATGTGGTATACAATTAAAGCTATGAATAATGTATGAAATAGATTGTTTGTATCACGGTAAACATTGATATATTCATACTGAATTAATGTACGATTTATACTGTATTCATATACCATTTATTTTTATTTTTTATTTATTTCACCTTTATTTAACCAGGTAGGCTAGTTGAGAACAAGTTCTCATTTGCAACTGCGACCTGGCCAAGATAAAGCATAGCAGTGTGAACAGACAACAACACAGAGTTACACATGGAGTAAACAATAAACAAGTCAATAACATGGTAGAAAAAAAAGAGAATCTATATACAATGTGTGCAAAAGGCATGAGGTAGGCAATAAATCGAATAATTACAATTTAGCAGATTAACACTGGAGTGATATACTCTATTAATACTCTATTAATGTACCATTTATACTCTATTAATGTACCATTTATACTCTATTAATGTACCATTTATACTCTATTAATGTACCATACTTTTGACACGAAAAATCTCTACAAATGTCATCATGCTGACATCATACTGTAAAAACTCCTAAATACATTTMWAAAAAATCMAAGAAAATAGATCTATGTAAGTTTCTCAGCAAGAATAGTCTTACCCCCTTTTTGTTCTGCTTTTCCCACCTTATATTCCTATGATGTCACACAAGTATCTTCTTGAGTAATGACTCTAAGGCTCTTATTCAGTCATTTCCTACAGAGTGAAATCCTGCTGGTCAGTTGCTTTTAAGTCCATGTTTGTGAGCGCTCTTTCAGTAACTGTCCTTTCAGCCTGCCACGCGGTGAATATACTCCCCCTGTGCGCTCTCACTCTCTCTCCTTCCTCTCTGTCCTTCCTCTCTCTCTCTCTTMCTCTCTCCTTCTGCTCTCTCTCTCTCCTTTCTCCTCTCTCTCCTTCCTCTTACCTTTCTGAACTTTCTTCCTCTCTCTCTCCTTTCCATCCTCCAATCTCTCTCTCCTTCTCTTTCCTTCCTCTCTCCTCTCTCCTTCCTCTCTTTCTCCTCTCTCCTTTCTCTCTCCTTCCTCTCTCTCTCCTTCCTCTCTCTTCTCCTTTCTCCTCTCCCTCTCCCTTTCTCTCTTCCTCTATTCTCTCCTTTCTCCTCTCCTCTTTCTCTCTCTCCTTCCTCTCTCTCTCTCTCTCCTCTCTCATTCCTCTCTCCTCTCCCTCCTCTTCCTCTCTCTCTCCTTCCTCTCTCTCTCTCTCCTTTCTCCTTCTCTCCTTCCTCTCTCTCTGTCCTTTCTGTCTTTCTTTCTCTCTCTCTTCTTTTTTCCATCCTCCATCTCTCTCTCCTTCCTCTCTTTCTCCTCTCTTCTCTCTCCTTCCTCCCTACTCTCTCATCTCTCCTCCCTCTCTCTCTCCTTCCTCTCCCCCTATCAATTCAATTCAATTCAATTATATATATATTTATATGTAGACTTTGACAATGAAAGTATATGAACTTGCCATGACAATAAAGCCAATA
>NC_036866.1:2306561-2310170 GCF_002910315.2 Salvelinus sp. IW2-2015 | reverse complement strand
ACGTCTTCTCTTTCTCTCCTTTCTCCTCTCCCTCCTTCTCTCTCTCCCTTCCTCTCCTCCTACTCTCTCCTCTCTCATTCCTTCTCTCCCTCTCCTCTCCTTCCTTCTCCTCTCTCTTCCTTTATTCCTCTACTCTCTTCTCTCTTTCCTTTCTCCTCTCTCTCCTTCCTCTCTCTCTGTCCTTTCTGTCTTTCTTTCTCTCTCTCTCTTCTTTCCATCCTCCATCTCTCTCTCCTTCCTCTCTTTCTCCTCTCTTCTCTCTCCTTCCTCCCTACCTCTCTCATCTCTCCTCCCTCTCTCTCTCCTTCCTCTCCCCCTATCAATTCAATTCAATTCAATTATATATATATTTATATGTAGACTTTGACAATGAAAGTAATGAACTTGCCATGACAATAAAGCCAATAGAATTGAATTGAGAGKGAGAGAGAGAATATATATATATATATGGTGGTACCAACAGCAATAATAATAGTAGTAGTGGACATGTGATTACCATTAACAGCAACTACAACAACAATATTAATGAGTATAACAATACATTGAAGCAATAGCAGTAGACCAGTGTCAACACGACTGAGAAGCCACATGACATGGTATGAAAGACAAAACAAAACTACATGGGAAATATTATCGACATTACATTGCACTTTTCACTGGCTGTCCCTCAGGTTGTGGCAGGAGGAGACATTTTGGCTTTTCACCCAATAAATATTAGATGTTTTCTTCATCTTTTATAGTTTCAAATTCGTTGTATTGAATTATAATTTTGGGAAATAAATATTCTCTTAGGTCTGAGTATTTGTCACAGTGTAATAGGAAATGCAGCTCTGTCTCTACCTCTCCCCTGGAGCACAGTGAGCACAGCCTGTCCTCTCTGGGCAGCACGGTTTGTCTGTGACGACCGGTCTCTATAGCCAGACTGTGATCACTGAGTCTGTACCTAGTCAGTGTTTTCCTCAATTTTCTATCAGTCACAGTGGTCAGATAGTCTGCCACCGTCTGTTTAGAGACAAATAGCATTGAAGTTTACTTAGATTTTTTGTGGTGTCTTTCCAAAAGGTGAAATATTTTTATTTTTGCTTTGTGATGATTTGGTTGGGCCAGATTTTCTGAGTGCTGTCCTGAGGCTCTATGGGGTTGGTTTGGGTTAGTGAACTGAGCCTCAGAACCAGCTGCCTGTGGTCAGGACCCGGTGCGAGAAACAGTCACTAATAATCGTCAGAACCCAGAAGATGAGGCAGACACAGCAGTACTAGAGATGGTGGTTTTAATTAAGAACAAAATCTTTCAGGCAAAGAAAACTAAATCCACAATGTCCCAAAAATAAAGCCAAAAGGCACAAAATGGAAATCCTCCAAAATACAAAAGAAACTCCACAATAGTGGTAAAACACAGCAGGGAAAAACAAACCTCAAAAGCTACTCAAATTATCACAAAAGAACTCGAACCAGAGAAACCTCTGGAAATCCACAACAAGAGAAAATATCAAGAATAAAAACAAGGCTTAGGGGCTGGGAGCGCGGTTTGCTAGACTTACAAACATGCTGACGCAAGGAACTGAGGATCACACAGCGGTTTAAATACTAACAAGCGAATGACCTACAGGTGCAAACAATTAATTAGAGCAAAGAAAAAACAAAAGGTACCAAAAAAGGTGCAATGCGGAACAATCTAGTGACCAAAACCCGAACAAGTCTTGGCCAAAACCTGACAGGCGAGGGGGACTCTTCTCTCTGTTTCATCTCCTTGACATTTATGAGAGCTGTTGTCGATGGAATGTGTGGGCTCCAACTGTTTTTAGGCATAGTTGGATAAAATTCGGCTGGTTTCTTTTTTTCTATTGTGAATGAAGTGAGATGAGTATTGGCTCCAATTCTCTCTATTTGCGTTATTTGGAGTTTTTCTGCACTTGCAATCCAGTCTTGCAAAACTCTGCATGCAGTATTTCGATTGGATGTTTGTCCCATTTGGTATATTCACTGTTAGAGAGTGGACCCCATACTTCTCTACCATATAGAGCAACTGGTTCTATAACTGATTGGAACATTTTGTGCCAGATTCTAATTGGAATTTTAATGTTCCTTTTAATGGCATAGAATGCTCTTGCTTTGTCTCTCAGCTCGTTCACAGCCATGTGAAAGCTACCTGTGTTGCTGATATTTAGTCCTAGATACGTGTCGTTTCTGGTGTGTTCTAATAGAACTGTGTCCAAATAGAATTTATATTTGTCATGCTGATTTCCTGACCTATTTTGGAATATAATTATATTTGTTTCTTTTAGGTTAACGGTCAGAGCCGAGGTCTGACAGAACCTATGCAGATGATCTAGATGCTGCTGTAACCCCTCCTTAGTGGGAGACAGGAGCATCAGGTCATCTGCGTACAGCAGACTGTCAGGTTTTGGCCAGGACTGTTCAGGTTTTGTTCACTAGATGTCCCCCTTGCACCTTTTTTGTACCTTTTTGTTTTTCTTGCCCTAATTATTGTTTGCACCTGTAAGTCATTCCCTTGTTAGTATTTAAACCCTGTGTGTTCCTCAGTTCCTTGCTCAGTGTT
Organism: Salvelinus sp. IW2-2015; assembly: GCF_002910315.2. Lineage (NCBI taxonomy): Eukaryota > Metazoa > Chordata > Actinopteri > Salmoniformes > Salmonidae > Salvelinus > Salvelinus sp. IW2-2015. Next base: position 2,307,611 of record NC_036866.1, on the reverse strand, counting down.
TGTATGTTAGCACCCAGCCCCAGCCTTTGTGATCATTTTTCTCTTGTTGGATTTTCCAGAGGTTCTCTGGTTTTGTTCTCGTGTATTTTTTGGATTGGTCTTTTGAGGTTTGTTTTTTCCCTTGCTGTTTTTACCACTTTGTGGATTTTCTTTGTATTTTGGAAGATATCTATTTTTTATTAAACCACCATCTCTAGTACTGCTGTGTCTGCCTCATCTTCTGGGTTCTGCCCATTATTAGTGACTGTTTCTCGCACCGGGTCCTGACAGCAGACACTTGATTTCAGTGTTGTGTAGGGTGATACCAGGTGCTGCCGATTCTTCTGTTTTTGCCAATTCATTAACTTCTTGGTAAATGGTGCCCTCTTTCACTCTAACTCCCTGAGAGAAGAAGTCTGTTTGCTTGTTGCCAGTTTTAACCGCACATTTGTTTTTAGTGTACATTGATTTAATAAKATCATATGTTTTCCCTCCAATACCACTTTCTATTAGTTTATAAAAAAATACCTTTGTGTCAAATTTGAATCAAACACTTTCTTGAAATCTACAAAACACGAGTAGATTCTGCCTTTGTTTTGGTTTACTTGTTTGTCAGTTAGTTTGGAGGGTGTAAATGTGGTCTGTTGTAAGATATGTTTTTTAGAAATCCAATCTGACTTCTGCTCAGGACGTTGTGTTCATCAAGGAAATTATGTAGTCTGATATTTATAATACTGCAGAAAATTTCCCCCAAGTTGCTGTTAATGCATATTCCTCTGTAATTATTTGAGTGAAATTTGTCTCAATTTTTATAGATTGATGTGATCAATCCTTGGTTACAAATATRGGAGAAAATATCTGCAGTGAGGATAATGTTGAAGAATTTGAGTATAGGCAATTTGAATTTGTGGTCTGTACATTTGATCATTTTATTTAAAATACCATCAGCACCACAGGCCTTTTTGGGTTGGAGCGTGCATAGTTTTTCCAATAATTATTCTTCTGTAATTGGGGTATCCACAGGATTCTGATAGTCTTTGACTGCTGATTCAAGGATTTGTAATTTTTCTT
>NC_036866.1:2296641-2306536 GCF_002910315.2 Salvelinus sp. IW2-2015 | reverse complement strand
TCTATATCTTTTGTTCTGGGCTCTTTTTATATTGCTGTAGAGGTTTGCAAAGTGATTTCTCCACATATTCCCATTTTGGAAAGCCAATTCCTCCTGATGAGGTTTGTTGAAGTTATTCCAATTCTCCCAGAAGTGGTTTGGTTCTACGGATTCCTCAATTCCATCCAGCTGATTTCTGATGTGTTTTTTTTTTTTGTTCTTAGGGTGTGTTTGTATTGATTTCAGTTTTCCCCATATTGAAGGCGTATATTGTTGGTCTGGTTCTCTGTGTTTTTGATTAGATATATTTCTCAATTACTTTCTTAGATTTCTCCAATCATTATCAAACCATTTTTCATTATCTAATGTTTTTGGTTTGCTCTTATGTTTCTTTATTAGCCAAGGAGGCTAATTTGTCAAATATAACGGTTCTGTTCCAAACGGCCAAATTTACACCTTCATTGCTGTAGGAGAAAGTGTGGAAAGGTTGTTGCTTCCTGGTAGGTGTATCTCCATGACTGTTAATAGTGTCTGGTTCTTCTGCGCGTTCTAGCATTCAGGTCTCCACAGACCAGTACATTGCCTTGGGCCTGAAAGTGACTAATCTCCCCCTCTAGAATGGAGAAACTCTCTTCATTGAATTAGGGTGACTCTGAGGGGGATGTATGTGGCACAGAGGAAGACGTTTTTTATCTGTTTAGCCTCCTGTGTTGATTTAACCAGATAAAGACATCTCCTGTTTTGATAAATTCGATCAAATTAAATAGTTCAGATTACCATATAGCATTCCCCCTGAGTCTCTGCCCTGTGTGATTCCTTTTAATTTAGTGGATGGTAGGATTATCTCCCTATAACCTATCTGACAGCCAGTGGAAACATCACCTCTGCACCATGTTTCCTGTGTACTACAATATCAACATCATCAATTTCTTTCAGGAAGTCTGGGTTTCTGCTCTTGACCGTCCAAAATGAGACAGGATGGGGACTGTCTCCCTGTACAGGTGAACATAGGCATGGAGACAGTTCAGATCGAGGGTGGGATGGTGGGCCAGGTGTACATTGGGTCGCAGGGACCAATGCTGACGTTTTTATCTTTGGAATGTGGCAGGGTGGAAGTCCTTTCCTCTGTAGAAGGGTTGACACCACGATCCTTGAGTTGGGGAAGATTGCGGAGGCCTTCTCATCACTCCCCATAGTGAAGTGGCCACCCTCTCCTGCTGAGCACGCAGGTCGTTGCTTCCGGTGTGTATGATTTTGTGGTTTGGGACACGAGCTGGGCCTTATCAAGCAGCTTCTGGCACTCTGCGTTGTTGGGCAACACACCTTTCTCCTTTTACAATCATTATCAAACCATTTTTCATTATCTAATGTTTTTGGTTTGCTCTTATGTTTCTTTAGATTAGCCAAGGAGGCTAATTTGTCAAATATAACGGTTCTGTTCCAAACGGCCAAATTTACACCTTCATTGCTGTAGGAGAAAGTGTGGAAAGGTTGTTGCTTCCTGGTAGGTGTTTATCTCCATGACTGTTAATAGTGTCTGGTTCTTCTGCTGTTCTAGCATTCAGGTCRCCACAGACCAGTACATTGCCTTGGGCCTGAAAGTGACTAATCTCCCCCTCTAGAATGGAGAAACTCTCTTCATTGAATTAGGGTGACTCTGAGGGGGGAATGTATGTGGCACAGAGGAAGACGTTTTTATCTGTTTAGCCTCCTTGTTGATTTTAACCAGATAAAGAACTCTCCTGTTTTGATAAATTCGATCAAATTAAATAGTTCAGATTTATACCATATTAGCATTCCCCCTGAGTCTCTGCCCTGTGTGATTCCTTTTAATTTAGTGGATGGTAGGATTATCTCCCTATAACCTATCTGACAGCCAGTGGAAACATCACCTCTGCACCATGTTTCCTGTAGTACTACAATATCAACATCATCAATTTCTTTCAGGAAGTCTGGGTTTCTGCTCTTGACCGTCAAAATGAGACAGGATGGGGACTGTCTCCCTGTACAGGTGAACATAGTCATGGAGACAGTTCAGATCGAGGGTGGGATGGTGGGCCAGGTGTACATTGGGTCGCAGGGCACAATGCTGACGTTTATTCTTTGGAATGTGGCAGGGTGGAAGTCCTTCCTCTGTAGAAGGGTTGACACCACGATCCTTGAGTTGGGGAAGATTGCGGAGGCCTTCTCAATCACTCCCCATAGTGAAGTGGCCACCCTCTCCTGCTGAGCACGCAGGTCGTTGCTTCCGGTGTGTATGATTATGTGGTTTGGGGACACGAGCTGGGCCTTATCAAGCAGCTCCATGGCACTCTGCGTTGTTGGGCAACACACCTTTCTCCTTTTATGTCTAGGGAAAAGTTTATTCTCCTGAACAAACTTTCCATTTCAGTCCATCAACAGGATGATGTCAGCCAGTGTGTCTTCTGGACTGGAGGGGGTAGAGTGGGGGGCTGGTGGGTGTTGGAGCTGGGTTGTGGCTGGTCTGTGCTGGTGCCGCTGTCAGTGGGAGGTTGTTCTGTGGGCTGGGGGGGAAGTGAGCAGCAGGCAGGGCTGGGGAGGTCTGGCTGGTTGAGGTGGGCTTCTCTGCTGTGTGAGGCCAGGTCATAGAGTGGTGATKTACCTGCTTCTGCAGCCTGTCCTCTTACCTTTCTCTCCTGCAGCCTGTCCTCTGTTCTCGTTCTCTCCTGCAGCCTGTCCTCTGTTCTCTTTCTCTCCTGCAGCCTGTCCTCTGTTCTCTTTCTCTCCTGCAGCCTGTCCCTGCCCAGCCTGTCCTCTTCCTCTTTCTCTCCTGCAGCCTGTCCTCTGTTCTCTTTTCTCCTGCAGCCTGTCCTTGCTCTCTCTAGCATTCCTCTTTCTCTTCCTGCAGCCTGTCCTCTTTCTCTCCTTCAGCCTGTCCTCTTTCTTTCTCTCCTGCAGCCTGTCCTCTTTCTTTTCTCTCCTGCAGCCTGTCCTCTTTCTTTCTCTCCTGCAGCCTGTCCTCTTTTCTCTTCCTCAGCCTCCTGTCCTCTGTCCTCTCTCTCTCCTGCAGCCTGTCCTCTGTTCCTCTTTCTCTCCTGCACGCAGCCTGTCCTCTGTTCCTCTTTCTCTCCTGCAGCCTGTCCTTTCTCTTTCTCTCCTGCAGCCTGTCCTCTGTTCTCTTTCTCTCCTGCAGCTGTCTCTGTTCTCTTTCTCACTGTCCCGTGTCCCTTTCTCTCCTGCAGCCTGTCTTCTCTTCTCTCCTGCAGCCTGTCCTCTGTTCTCCTTTCTCTCCTGCAGCCTGTCCTCTGTTCCCTTTCTCTCCTGCAGCCTGTCCTCTGTTTCTTTCTCCCTGCGCCTGTCCTCTGTTCCTTTCTCTCCTGCAAGCCTGTCTCTGTTCCCTTTCTCTCCCTTGCAGCCTGTCCTCTGTTCCTCTTCTCTTCCTGCAGCCTGTCCTCTGTTCTCTTTCTCTCCTGCAGCCTTGTCCTCTGTTCTCTTTCTCCCGCAGATGTCCCTGTTCTCTACTGCAGCCTGTCTCCTTTCTCTCTCTCCTGCAGCCTGTCCTCTGTTCTCTTTCTCTCCTGCAGCTCCTCTCTTAGTGTGGTCAGATCGTTATTACTGTTCTGCTTGTCTTTTTGGAGCTCTCTCATCTCCTTTGTTAGATCAGCCAYCTCTCTCTTGAGTCCYTCTCTCTCTTGCTGAACCTCTTTCAGCTGTGTTGCAAGGCTGCTGTCCTGCTCTGTCCGCACCTTGGTTAGGAGCTCCTCTAAGGTGTGGTTGTCTGGTTGCTGTTTGCTCTCCCTGAGCAGGACCACCTCCCCCTCCAGTCTGGTGAACTCGTCCCTCATGGCAGCCATGGTGGTGAGGAGGGCCTGAGCCTGCTCTGCACTGAGGGGGTCGCTCTCCTCCTGGGGCGTGTCCTCCACTATGGTGGGAAGAGAGGTGCTGGATGTGCCTTTTTGGGGGTGGATAGTAGGGGTGAGGTTGGTGCTGGTGGAGTTTGTCTTGTGGGAGGGCATGTCACTGGTGGTATCCTTCTTTCTCTGCTCTCTCTTAAATGGTCTGAAAGTCTGTTTCAAACAGCCTAAGATTACCTTGCACCATGACAGTCCCAGTCTTGTAGAGGTTGATTGTTATCGTAGTGCTGTCAGGGTCGTCTGTCTCTTAGACTTTCAGCTTCCACCCATTACAGATTCCCTCTTTCTTTATGGATGGGTAGTGAGAGCACACTGCTGAGTGCCACTTATTTGGCTAGTCATTGAGAAAGATAAGATTACTCACATCACCATTTTTGTAGAGGTCTGCGAAAAGGGTTTCTGGCCTCCCCTTTAGTAGTTTCTGTTTAAAAGCTTTCCTCYTAGTGTCATTTTGGGCCTCTGGAGGGTAAAGAATGGATTCAGAGCTGAGGGGGAGTGGGGACATGGTGCCTGTGGGCTCTGCTACTACTGTTGCTGCTGCTCTGTTCTACTGGCCCGTTGCCATAGCAACCGGTTTATTTGTCTGCTGCTGTTGCTAGCTAGCTCTAATTTAGTTCAAAAACCAGCAAAAAAACYGAGATATTTTTTAAGTTAGTCCGTGCTCCTTTTTGGTTTACTCAGTTTGGTCATTTGATGTAGTTGTATTAACTCCCCTTGCTAGGTTTGTTATAGATTTTTTTCTTCTTCTGTCTAGCTTGTTAGTCAGCTGGCTTTGTTTTTGTTGTGTTGCTAGCTAGCTAGCTAGTGTCAAAACTTCTTAAAACTTGAGGCGCGAAGTTACTTTTTTTTCTATTCTAATTGAATAGAGTTGTTGTTCATCACTTCTTGTCTGGAATTCTTTTTCGATTCAAGTGTTTAACTCGTTCTAAAAACAAGAAAATCTGAGATACATCAGGAGCTCATGTTGATCATCTCTTTCTCTCCTTTCAATTCAATTCAATTCAATTCAACCTTATTGACATGGCAAGTTCATTATTACTTACATTGTCAAAGTATACATATAGAAAAAAATAATATATATATTTATATACATATAAAATATATATATAAAATATATATATATATTTCTCTCCTTTCTCTCTCTCTCTCCCTTCTCTCTCTCCTTTCTCTATCACTCTTTCTCCTTCCTCTCTCTCTCCTTCCTCTCTCCCTCTCGCTCTCCTTCCTCTCTTTCACTCTCTCGCTCTCTGTCTCCATCCTTTCTCCCTCTTTCCTGTATCTCCCTCTCTCCTGTCTCCTCCTCTCTCTCTCTCCTGTCTCTCTCGTCTCCTCCTCTCTCTCTCCTGTCTCTCTCTCTCAATTAAATTTGCTTTATTGGCATGATGTAACAATGTACATACTGCCAAAGCTTACTTTGGATATTTACAATATGAAAATAATAAGTCTCTCTCTCTCTTTCTTGCTTTCTTTATTTTAAATTATTTGGTGGTATTATACATTTTGTATTGTAGATATGTAGTGGTCTTTGGGCCCCAGGAAGAGTAGCTGCTTCCTTGGCATCAGATAATGGGGATCGCTAATAAATACAAATTCCAAAATACAATCTCTCCCCCCTCTCTCAATTCAATTTAATGGGAAACATATGTTAACATTGCCAAAGCAAGTGAAGTAGATGATAACTTAAATTGAAATAAACAATGAAAATTAACAGTAAACATTACACTCACAGAATTTCCAAAAGAATAAAGACATTTCAAATGTCATATTACGTCTATATACAGTGTTGCAACAATGGGCAAATAGTTAAAGTACAAAAGGGAAATAAATAAACATAAATATGGGTTGTATTTACAATGGTGTTTGTTCTTCACTGGTTGCCTTTTTCTTGRGGCAACAGGTCACAAATCTTGCTGCTGTGATGGCGCACTGTGGTATTTCACCCTGTAGATATGGGAGTTTATCAAATTTGGGTTTGTTTTTGAATTCTTTGTGAATCTGTGTAATCTGAGAGAAATATGTGTCTTTAATATGGTCATACATTGGGTAGGAGGTTAGGAAGTGCAGCTCAGTTTCTACCTAATMTTGTGGGCAGTGTGCACATAGCCTGTCTTCTCTTGAGAGCCAGGTATGGCTACGGCTGCCTTTCTCAATAGCAAGGATATGCTCACTGAGTCTGTACGTAGTCAAATATTTCCTTAATTTTGGGTCAGTAACACTGGTCAGGTATTCTGCCAGTGTGTACTCTCTGTTAAGCACCAAATAGCATCCTAGTTTGCTCAGATTTTTTGTTAATGCTGTCCTCAACCAAGGAGGGCCTACAGCAACACCTACATATCTTGCAAAGTTGCTAGATATTGGCAGGAAGTGGAGTTGAAGAGGCCGGAAATGGAGGTTCTGGGCTGGCGTGTTTACCTGTGGTCTGTGGGTTAGGCAGGTTGGACGTATTGCCAAATGATCTAAACTAACATTGGAGGCGGCTTATGGTAGAGAAATTAACGCTCCCTCAAAACTTGAGACATTTGTGGTATTGTGCTGTGTTTGATAAAACTGCACATTTTAGAGTGGCCTTTTATTGTCCCCAGCACAAGGTACACCTGTGTAACAATCATGCTATTAAATCAGTTTCTTGATATGCCACACCTGTCAAGTGGATGGATTATCTTGGCAAAGGAGAAATGCTCACTATCAAGGATATTAACAAATTTGTGCATTTTAGAGAAATAAGCTTTTTGTGTGTAGATAATCTTTACATTCAGGGTATCCCCAAACTTGGTCCTCGGGACCCCAAGAGGTGCATGTTTTTGCCCTAACAATACACAGCTTGATGATTCATTCATTATTTGAATCAGCTGGGTAGTGTTAGGGGAAAAACCAAAAGGTGCACCCTTTGGGGTCCCGAGGACCGGGTTTGGGAAACGCTGCTGTAGGGGGTACAGATTTCAGTTGTATCAGTTTTACTGTTTTGAGTAATGCCACCGCTAAGCCATGCCTCCAATATAATATCCCAGCGTGTCTTGCCTTTTCGAGTGAATTGTAGAGTTACCACCCACGGCTGTATTTGTTAGAGACAGAATTGAATTCCTTCCTTTTCAATCTTTTGGCCATCGCCAAGTGAATTCCTGAGTAAATGTTATCATTTTAATTAAACTCGTTATGACAATACACTGGATATCGCATAAGGATTTATTTTGAGGCCTAGTTGTATTCAWGGCTTTCAGGCCATGTCACAAAACTTTCTCTAAATCCTGAGTTTCAAAAAATCCTGGTTGAAAGTTTTCCAGCAATCTTCCAGCCAGAATTTTMGGAAAACCTGGGAATTTTACAAGTCACGTTATGCTGGCTTGCAAAGTGATGTGTAATTCCTATTGGAATCCCAGTAGAGTTAAATTACACTACAGTTTACATTTGTATTCACTCACAACCTGTATTCATAATAACTGCCAGGCTTGGGTAAAGTATGAGGCGATTACTCAACCCATTTAAACTGGAAAAACCATTTCAGTAATGGGTGCAAAAAAATGGAACTAAATTATTGTATTAGTTTAGAAAAAAACGATGTTATTTATCTTTGTGTAAAATAAGATTAATCAATCAATCACTCAATGTACATGTAAATACACAGATTTTTTAAAATCAATCTGCAGGAGAGCATCTTGGGYAAAAAATTGTATTTGTTATCAAATCTTAAAACATTTTAGTTGGTGTGACTTCTAATGTAGTTTTTAGTCAGTACCACATAAACATTTAAGTAATAAAGACTTTTCATTGACTTCGAGTTCAACTTACTAGAAGTATTTGAGTTAAAAATGCCTTGGGGTTTACAGTGTAGTAATAGTACAGTATTTAGTTTGCATATACCCCACCCATTCCGCTCCCCCATATCCAAATGTGTGCCACCCATGAGTGAGAAACCTACATGCCAAGTCTGAACCTAGAGGTTCTAACTTTTAAAAAATGATTTTACACAATTTTTCAGACTGTTCAGCCTCCAGTCCATCTCACCTAGGTTATAGGTGTGTGCTCTTTCGGTATTTGTCCAGTAGGTTTCCTCAAGGAGAAAGCCTACCCTTTTATATAAAAAATAATAGAACAAAACACAATTTTACTACAGTAAACTGTAAATACTACAGCATGCAAACATACTACATGAAATACAGAAAAATCAGCAAGTACACTTCAGTGAATACTATAATACCTATACATACTATAATATATACCTATATAGTAGTATTACGACAGTATTCATACCATATTATAAACTGGATTGGTTCAAGCCCTGAATGCTGATTGGCTGACACGGGTATGACAAAACATTTATTTTTTACTTTTCTAATTACATTGGTAACCAGTTTATAGTAACAATCTGTTGCTAATCATACCCTTTTGTATCGGTCTGAGTGTGTTCTGTGCTCCACAAAGAAGCCACCTAATTGTTGTATCATAAAATGACAATTGGGATGTTGAGTACCTGTTCAGTGATCTGCCAATTATATAACGTTTAAACACTGTGTATAAATTAAAAGGCAGCCGGTGTCTTTTATCCACTCAGTTTTCTCATTTGAGTAGCAATGGAGCCAGAGGAGAAGGTGCCATTTCGTGATACTTGGGTGCTGTCCTGTAGTCTAGATCCTCTTGATGAATAACAACATGGTCACGTCCAACAGGTGTTCTCAGCCCTCCTGGACTATTGAATGTTAATAAGTGTCATGATGACCTTTTATGCCTCCATTTGTCTCAACTAACATCGTATACTTGGAACCAAGTAAGGTGAACCTATGAAACAGTGTGTTGACATGTTCACGACATGGCCATTTGTAATGTATATGACAAAGTATTGTGTATTCATTAAGAGCCACCCCTCCGAGAGAGTTGCAGACTTTTTCTCCAGTCAAGGTTACTAGAAGCTTCACTGATCAATGTGCGCGTGGGAATAGTGGGAGTAGTGGGAGTAATGGGAGTAGTGGGAGTAGTGGGATGTTTTGGGGTAGTGGGAGTAGTGGGANTGGGAGTAGTGGGAGTAGTGGGATGTTTTGGGGTAGTGGGAGTAGTGGGATGTTTTGGGGTAGTGGGAGTAGTGGGAGTAGTGGGATGTTTTGGGGTAGTGGGAGTAGTGGGATGTTTTGGGGTAGTGGGAGTAGTGGGAGTAGTGGGATGTTTTGGGGTAGTGGGAGTAGTGGGAGTGTAAGTGGGATGTTTTGTGGTAGTGGGAGTGTGGGATGTTTTTGGGTAGTGGGAGTAGTGGGAGTAGTGGGATGTTTTGGGTAGTGGGAGTAGTGGGATGTTTTGGAGTAGTGGGAGTAGTGGGATGTTTTGGAGTAGTGGGAGTAGTGGGAGTAAGTGGGATGTTTTGGGGGTAGTGGGGAGTAGTGGGGATGTTTTGTGTGGAGTAGTGGGAGTAGTGGGATGTTTGGGGAGTGGGAGTAGTGGAGTAGTGGGATGTTTTGGGGTAGTGGGGGTAGTGGAGTAGTGGGATGTTTTTGGAGTAGGGGAGTAGTGGGATTTTGGGAGTAGTGGGAGTAGTGGGAGTAGTGGGATGTTTTGGGTAGTGGAGTAGTGTGATGTTTTTGGGGTAGTGGGAGTAGTGGGAGTAGTGGGATGTTTGGGTAGTAGTGGGAGTAGTGGGAGTAGTGGGATGTTTTGGAGTAGTGGGAGTAGTTGGGATGTTTTGGGTAGTGGGAGTAGGGAGTAGTGGATGTTTTGGAGTAGTGGGAGTAGTGGGATGTTTTTGGAGTAGTGGGAGTTAGTGGGATGTTTTTGGTAGTGGGAGTAGTGGGAGGTAGTGGGATGTTTTGGAGTAGTGTGGGGTAGTGGATGTTTTGGAGTAGTGGGAGTGTAGTTGGGGGAGTAGTGGGAATGTTTTGGAGTAGTGGGGAGTAGTGGGATGTTTTGGAGTAGGGGAGGTAGTGGGAGTTTTGGAAGTAGTGGGAGTATATATGCTTAAATTAGAGTATTTATGTAACTTTAGTTATTCTACAAACATTGTGCTATATGTTTTGATTTTAATACATTGCATGCGACTCTAATTGAGGATCTCCCTCTTC
>NC_036866.1:2236030-2296616 GCF_002910315.2 Salvelinus sp. IW2-2015 | reverse complement strand
CTCACCTAGGTTATAGGTGTGTGCTCTTTCGGTATTTGTCCAGTAGGTTTCCTCAAGGAGAAAGCCTACCCTTTTATATAAAAAATAATAGAACAAAACACAATTTTACTACAGTAAACTGTAAATACTACAGCATGCAAACATACTACACTGAAATACAGAAAAATCAGCAAGTACACTTCAGTGAATACTATAATACCTATACATACTATAATATATACCTATATAGTAGTATTACGACAGTATTCATACCATATTATAAACTGGATTGGTTCAAGCCCTGAATGCTGATTGGCTGACACGGGTATGACAAAACATTTATTTTTTACTTTTCTAATTACATTGGTAACCAGTTTATAGTAACAATCTGTTGCTAATCATACCCTTTGTATCGGTCTGAGTGTGTTCTGTGCTCCACAAAGAAGCCACCTAATTGTTGTATCATAAAATGACAATTGGGATGTTGAGTACCTGTTCAGTGATCTGCCAATTATATAACGTTTAAACACTGTGTATAAATTAAAAGGCAGCCGGTGTCTTTTATCCACTCAGTTTTCTCATTTGAGTAGCAATGGAGCCAGAGGAGAAGGGGCCATTTCGTGATACTTGGGTGCTGTCCTGTAGTCTAGATCCTCTTGATGAATAACAACATGGTCACGTCCAACAGGTGTTCTCAGCTCCTGCGACTATTGAATGTTAATAAGGGTCATGATGACCTTTTATGCCTCCATTTGTCTCAACTAACATCGTATACATTGGAACCAAGTAAGGTGAACCTATAAACAGTGTGTTGACATGTTCACGACATGGCCATTTGTAATGTATATGACAAAGTATTGTGTATTCATTAAGAGCCACCCTCCGAGAGAGTTGCAGACTTTTTCTCCAGTCAAGTTACTAGAAGCTTCACTGATCAATGTGCGCGTGGAATAGTGGGAGTAGTGGATAATGAGATTAGGGGTAGTAGTGGAATGTTTTGAGGGTAGGGAGTAAGTGGGATGTTTTTGGGTAGTGGGATAGTGGGGTAGTGGATGTTTTGGTAGGTAGTGGGAGTTTTGAGTAGTGGAGTAGTGGGAGTAGGATTTTGGGTAGTGGAGTAGTGGGATTTTTGGGTAGTGGGAGTAGTGGATGTTTTGGAGTAGTGGAGTAGGATGTTTTGGTAGTGGTAGTGGAGTATGGGATTTTTGGTAGTGGGAGTAGTGGATATGGATATGGTTTTTGGGGTAGTGGAGAGTGGATGTTTTGGGGTAGTGGGAGTAGTGGGATGTTTTGGGGTAGTGGGAGTAGTGGGATGTTTTGGGTATGGAGGGTGGAGTAGTGGAGTTTGTAGGGAGTAGTGGAGTAGTGATGTATTGGGTATGGGAGTTGGAGTAGGATGTTTTGGGGTAGTGGAGTAGTGGATGTTTGGGTAGTGGGAGTAGTGAGTGTGGGATTTGGGGTATGGTGGAGTAGTGGGATGTTTTGGGTAGTGGGAGTAGTGGGATGTTTTGGGTAGTGGGAGTAGTGGGAGTAAGTGGATGTTGTGGTAGTGGAGTAGTGGGATGTTTGGTAGTGGAGTAGTGGGAGGTAGTGGGAGTTTGGGGTAGTGGGAGTAGTGGGATGTTTTGGAGTAGTGGGAGTAGTGGGATGTTTTGGAGTAGTGGGAGTAGTGGAGTAGTGGATGTTTTGGGGTAGTGGGAGTAGTGGGATGTTTGGAGTAGTGGAGGAGTGGGATGTTTGTGTAGTGAGTAGTGGAGTAGTGGATGTTTGGGGTAGTGAGTAGTGGGAAGTAGTGAGTTTTGGAGTAGTGGATAGTGGAGTTTTGGGGTAGTGGAGTAGTGGGAGTAGTGGGATGTTTTGGAGTAGTGGGAGTTAGTGTGATGTTTTGGTAGTGGGAGAGTGGAGTAGTGGGAGTAGTGGGATGTTTTGGAGTAGTGGGAGTAGTGGGAGTAGTGGGATGTTTTGGAGTAGTGGGAGTAGTGGGATGTTTTGGAGTAGTGGGAGTAGTGGGATGTTTTGGAGTAGTGGGAGTATATATGCTTAAATTAGAGTTATTTATGTAACTTTAGTTATTCTACAAACATTGGGCTATATGTTTTGATTTTTAATACATTGCATGCGACTCTAATGATGATTTGAAAAAAGTTGCTTGTTTTTTGTGCTGGCACGGCCAGAAGAGGACTGACCACCCCTCAGAGCCTGGTTCCTCTCTAGGTTTCTTCCTAGGTTCCTGCCTTTCTAGGGAGTTTTTCCTAGCCACTGTGCTTCTACATCTGCATTGCCTGCTGTTTGTGGTTTTTAGGCTGAGTTTCTGTACAGCACTTTGTGACATCAGCTGATGTAAGAAGGGCTTAATAAATACATTTGAATTTGATTGACTTCATCAGTTTCTCATTCACAATTTGAAAAACACTTGATAGTACCATGAATTTCCTGGCGGCATCCTCTTTGTGGCCGTAATGCACCCAAAATAATTCATGCCTTTTGCAGAGATTGGCCGTTGTTCCCTTCTCCATGAATGCAGTGTGCTCCAAAGCGCCTCTCATTCACATGGCTCTGTTTCACGTGATCAGGTCTTTTTCACAGGATATAAGTGAAGATAGACACTTCTGGGATGCAACAGCGTGTGTCCTTATCCAATTCCGAGGTGCATATTGAAGATATTGATTGAACTGGCTACATTTACTTTCGTCAGCCAACAAGATGAACAGCAGAAGCACTAGCCTATGTCAATCTACTARCCCCTATAGTACAAAAGTTGACATATTCTATTCTGCGCCAGAAATAAATATTGCAAACATAGTCTGGGACAGTAGATCCCAAATTAATACAACCACTAGCATCAAAAAAACGTTTTTACGCAATGAGGCTGACGCAACAGATCAGAACATTTATCTTAAAATGTTGATAAACGATTAGGCGATTTCTTCACATTATAAACACCATTCTTAAAAGTGACCACAACTGCAATTATGCAATTTAATGCTTTTATTATAAAGGTGCATTTTTATGGTGAAAATGATCTTCCCCAAACTTGAAACTCACGTGCTACGTATGTATGCCAGTTAGACTCTACACCCTTTGTAAAGCAGATTAATGTGCTTAATTGTAAGTTATTTGGCCACTTTAGTTGTGATACAAACCTTATCAAAACATATAGGCCTATGGGCTAAGCTACATGAAGTGTGCGACTATGATTCGAAACAGACGCCAAAAGAAAAAGGCATTGTTTCTTGCCTTAAGCTGGGGATCATTAATAAGTGATAATATATTGTCACCCATCAGACTATTCTTGATTTAATCTGTTTTTTACTGTACATACACTAAATAATATATGTTTGAAATTTGTTTTGATTAAGAATGGACCATTATCATCAACTGTCTCGAAACAGGGGCAGGGGGGAAAATACATGTAATCTATGCACTGACATAGTGAATGGAAAACGATTTTCCCGTGTTTCATTTTCATGCCAGCCAGGTAGACTATACTCCTTTTGTAAGCAATGTGCTTAATATTAGAAAAGTTGATAAATATATATACTAGGCCTAGCCTATAGAAATCTGATCGGATACTCCTCTTTTTAATAGAGGCCATCACCCTGTTTTCTCACGCAATTGCATAGCCTATAGAAATGTTGCGCAACATGGGCTCATGAGCGCTTATGAAGTGTTTGATTAGATTTTCGATTACATTTGCATTGGATGTCAGAGTGATTAGAGGGACAAAAGATTGCTGAGTACCAGGCAGTTAGCATGTTTGGTAGGCTACTAATGACCAGCAGCAGCATCAGAGCTTGGAGAAGCCTAATTACTGTGACTAAAAGGTCACATGGAATTTGACTGCCTTCATGACTCGTGGCCGCCGGTGTGGCGGTAATACAGTCACAGCAACAGCCTTAGTGCCCGACCTCACTAATGCTCTCGTGGCTGAATGGAAGTAAGTCCCGTTGCAATGTTCCAACATCTAGTGGAAAGACTTCCCAGAAGAGTGGAGGCTGTTATTCATTTTATTTTATTTTATTTAACCTTTATTTAACCAGGAAGGGCTCATTGAGATTTAAAATCTCTTTTTCAAGAACGTCCTGGCCAAGATYGGCAGCACCAAGTCATTACAAAAATTACAGACAGACAACATGAAAAACTACAAGTAATCTAGTAAAAACCATTGAATTCACAAGAGTATAACAAAAATCAAAAACAGCAAATTAAAAACATTGACAGGTCAGGGAATCAGCCTCAAAATCCTTCATCAGTGATTTAAAAACACCAATCGGGACAAGTTCTTCCAGTTTAAAATGATTTTGTAAGGTGTTCCAAGACGATGGCGCAGAGTACATAAAAGACCTTTTACCAAATTCAGTTCGGACATTTGGAACAGTTAGCAGGATAAAGTCTAGCGAACGAAGAGAGTACCCACCACATTTCAGAACAATAAAAACGCCCAAATAAAAAGGTAGTAAACCCAAAATGGCTTTGTAAATAAAAGTATACCAGTGACTGAGCCTACGAGTGACTAGAGAAGGCCAGCCAACCCTMGTATACAAAGTGCAGTGGTGCGTAAGGGTTTTGCAGTTTAAAATAAATCTCAAAGTGCCATGGTAAAGAGTGTCAATTGATCTCAAACACTGAGCGGAAGCATTCATATATAAAATAGCAGCAAAGGGTAACTCCATATTGATGCTCATGATTTTGGAATGAGATGTTCGACGAGCAGGTGTACACATACTTTTGGGTCATCTAGTGTGTGTTTATTTGACTTCTATTATATAGACTCATATTGCAGGACATGTCTCTCCTTTCATAACATGACTGATTTATTCCCACTCTGCTACAAATATTAGGCTACCAATTATTCAATGCTTATTAAATAGCCAACCATGCTCAAGTAAATAGACTGGTAGCCTATTACAGTATAGGTTACAGTATCGCTGTGCAATAGTAGTGCGATATAGCCTAATAGCCTACTTACCAGAAACACAATCAAAATGCAACATCTTCTGCATAGATGTGTGGGTTGTAGGCAGCATTTACTTTTAAAAAGTTCAATAGACAATCAATCTTGCAGAATTCGAGGCCAGTGTTTGGCATTCGCTATAGGCCGCATTTTTGGTTTGAAAAAAAGCATTTGCGAAAGATTAAAACCTTCTGCCCACACATCTACAGAAATATGAGAATATTTGCTGTTATGCTTTCTTGTAGAAAAAGGACGTGGCCCAGTTCCAAATCATACAGCAAATGAGGGTGTTTTTGTTACCGTAAACTGTTTAATTCAAACTTTTTTCGGCGGGGACCTCATTTTATCAGGCAGAATTTCTGGGGATCCACATTTTTTCTTAAGAACCCAAAATCTAATGAGAGCGTCTGCTAAATTAACTAAATTAAAAAGTATATGTAAAACCCCCTCCTGAGGAAATCCTCTTTAGACCACACATACCTCGGTGTCAGCTGAGGTGGCACAGGTTTGAGTACCAAGACTGAGCAAACCCACAGCGTCAGCTGTGATTGCGAATAGTTATTGAATTCCTAACCATACCACGTGGAGCATTGGCTACACAGCTGGAAATGGTTAAACTCTGAGACTATCGATCCCTACAGAATAAGAGCAAATCTTAGATACTAATTACTAGTCTGCAGCTAGAAATGATGTAAACCTGGGATGCGATTACCGACAACCGCCGAAACATCTATCTATGAGAACATTTCTGAATGTTACTCTGAAGTATCCATTCTAACCACGAAAGACTTTGATCTTCACATAAAACAGAAAGAGAGAGATAGAGACTCGGATGAACTCTCCAGCAGACGGACCGGATTGAGCGTAAATATATGTTGACTGAAATTTTTCCCGAATGAGTGAGCGTTCATGTGCAAAGGATTAGCATTTGAATTAATATAATTATCAATTGTGTGTAGTGACCACTTTTGTCTTTCCCGCTCTTTCTCAGTCCACACCCACTTCCCTTTGTCCACCAAGCCGTCATATCGGCTTAGCCCACTAGGGAATCTTCCCTATCCTTGTTAGTAACAGATCTACTGTTCTTTGTTTATGCATTTCTGTGATTATTTAGTTAGTAAATAAATGATTAAACCAGTTGGTGTATGGATGATTCATAGTAAAGGCTGGGTTTGTGCAGACAACCAACAATTTACAACMTTTGGAATGAGACTGATGTGAGGTAAAGAATAATTAATTAATAAGAAGACTAATTGATCAGATATTAAAATATCAGAAGAGTTATATTAGGAAAATTATAACTTTGTAATCTGAAGATTTTCCTTGGTGCCCCGACTTCCTAGTTAATTACATTTAGATGATTAGTTTAATCACGTAATAATAATTACAGAGAATTGATTTGATAAAATAAGTCTTCACTTTTAATGATGCCAAAGACACGACAGAGCTCTGCCCTGAAACAAGGCCAATGATAACATCCACTGTGCTTCGCAGTTCATTTACATAAGTATTCAGACCCTTTGCTATGAGAATCGAAATTGAGCTCAGGTGCATCCTGTTTCCATTGATCATCTTGGAGATGTTTCTACAACTTGATTGGAGTCCACCTGTGGTAAATTCAATTGATTGGACATGATTTGGAAGGGCACACACATTAAGGTCCCACAGTTGACAGTGCATGTCAGAGCAAAAACCAAGCTATGAGGTCGAAGGAATTGTCCGGATAGCTCCAAGACAGGATTGTGTCGAGGCACAGATCTGGGGAAGGGTACCAAAACATTTCTGCAGCATTGAAGGTCCCCAAGAACAGTTACCTCCATCATTCTTAAATGGAAGAAGTTTGGAACCACCAAGACTCTTCCTTGGGGCTGGCCACCCAGCCAAACTGAGCAATCGGGGGAGAACGGCCTTAGTAAGGGAGGTGACCAAGAACCCGATGGTCACTCTGAGAGCTCTAGAGTTCCCCTGTGGAGATGAGAGAATCTTCCAGAAGGACAACCATCTCTGCAGCACTCCACCAGTCAGGCCTTTGTGGTAGAGTGGCCAGACAGAAGCCACTCCTCAGTAAAAGACACATGACAGCCCACCTGGAGTTTTCTAAAAGACACTTAAAGACTCTCACACCATGAGAAACAAGATTCTCTGGTCTGATGAAACCAAGATTGAACTCTTTGGCCTGAATGCCAAGTTTAACGTCTGGAGGACACCTGGCATCATCCCTATGGCATGGTGGTGACAGCATCATGCTGTGGGGATGTTTTTCAGCGGCAGGGACTGGGAGACTGGTCACGATCGAGGCAAAGATGAACAGAGCAAAGTACAGACAGATCCTTGATGAAAACCTTCTCCAGAGCGCTCAGGACCTCAGACTGGGGCGAAGGTTCACCTTCCAACAGGACAACGACCCAAAGCACACAGCCAAGACAACGCAAGAGTGGCTTCTGGACAAGTCTCTGAATGTCCTTGAGTGGCCCAGCCAGAGCCCAGACTTGAACCCGAACGAATATCTCTGGAGAGACCTGAAAATAGCTGTGCAGCAATGCTCCCCATCCAACCTGACAGAGCTTGAAAGGATCTGCAGAGAAGAATCGAAGAAACTCCCCAAATACAGTTGTGCTAAGCTTGTAGCGTCCTACCCAAGAAGACTCAAGGTTATATTTTCTGCCAAAGGTACTTCAACAAAGTCCTGTGTAGAAGGTCTGAATACTTACGTAAATGTGATAGCGAAAATGTCTAATAACCTGTTTTTGCTTTGTCATAATGGGGTATTGTGTGTAGATTGATGATGGGGGAAAAAACGATTAAATACATTTTAGAACAAGGCTGTAACGTAACAAAATGTGGGAAAAATCAAGGGATCTGAATACTTTCCTAATGCACTGTACGTTCTGGTCATTTAGCAGACACTTACAGTGACTTACAGTCAGTGCATTCAACTAAGATAAGCATTTCACTACTCTAGCAATAACATCTGCTAACCATGTGTATGTGACCAATAAAATTTGATTTGATTTGAGATAAACAACAACATATCCAACATATCACAGTCATATCAAGTAAAACGTTTATGTAAACTGTTCCTGAGAATGTTGTTGCTGTTTGGTCGGCTACTTGCAAATGTATTTTAAAATAAAAAATACATGTTTTTTTWAATTAAATACATTACAAAATACAAGTATTTGTAGTTTATTTTGAAACATTGATCTTCATGGTATTTTGTCATTTTTTCCCATCTCTGGTTGTAGTGTTCGTTCTCTGATTTATCAATAAAAAACATGTGTATATGTTGAGTGCTACAGTTTGATAAATCCTAATAATTTGTGGCGCATGCAAATCCTTGAAAATCTATGTATGCCAGAATTTAGTATAACATTTACGCACAATTTATAAATGAGGCCCCTGGTACTTCTTAAAAAAGTATGCTACTGTTATATCTTTATACTGCCAGTTACAAGGTAAGTGAGATAATTTAATTATTAAAATAATGTAATGTAAAGACACAATATACTAGTTATGTGAATAAATGTAAACAAAAATACAAAATGTACTTATGTATCAAATAGTACAAAGAAGTGGGAAATGTATACCCCAAACACAATGTATTGGAGGTATATTTCAAATACATAAGGAAAAGTCTAATTTTGAAGTATTTCTTTTGAAGTATTCTAAAACTGAACGTTTTGGTTTCATTTTGGTAAAGGCAGTGGGGCCGGTGGAAATTGTCCTTCCCCGTGTCCTTGTCTCTGCTCTGGCCTCACCACAGACATGACAGGATGGTGACTTCTGTCACCCTGCTGTGGTGGTGATGACATGAAATCCATTGTTTCTGACAGGATACTGCCCCTTCCGCAGGCTACACCCTCCTGAGTTGACGTTTTCCCCCAACGTTTCCACCTTCAAATGTAAATCTAAAATGGCAGGGGGTTCAAAGTAGAATGTTGATGACTGCATGTTTCATCCACACGTAGATCTAACCTGAAGTTAAATAACCCTGAAAGGTTGTTGCATAGTTGATGGTTTGAGCATCTTTAGATCATATGTTCAGCCTGTATCGTAAGCCCTAGTTCAAARACTGCTCTTTCGCCGCACCGAACAAGAAATACGGAAGAGAGAGGATATAGTGCCATCTGAAACCATTAAGTGCGCCTCGGCGGACTTTTGATGACAGTGATGAAGCACACCACTATTTCAAGTAGTGCCAGAACAGTTCTTCCACTGTCGAGGGGAAATGGAAATGCATATTAATATATGTTAATTACAAATAAAGGTTGTTTCGCTACCACACTCACAACGGAAGCACAGTCATGAGGAGAATCTCAATTGCCTAGTCTTCGCGTCCGCTCTCCTCGCCTCCTTCTCAAAACCCATTGGATGAGAAAGCCAGAGGTCCCGCGCCACTAACCTTCTCCTCCAATGGGTTTTGAAAAAGAGACGAGGAGAGAGGACGCGAGGAGATTCTCAGATTTGCCGGTGGAGGACTTCTGTGAGAGGTCACTGTTATGCCTGAACTCGATCCAAAATCAACAAGGAAGTCTGCTGCAGTGTTTGAAAGTGGTTGTATGAAACCTATCAGTGTGTCAAGCAAAGCCTGAGGGAACACACTTAATGTGTTGTGAAATCTGTTGTGAATGTATTGTAATGTTTTTAAAATTGTATAAGCGCCTCAATTTTGCTGGACCCTATGAAGAGTAGCTGCTGCCTTGTTGGAGAAAAAAACAAGTCATTTGTTTGCATAATGATTTTTGATTCACAGAAAAGCTTTTTATTTTTATATTTTTTAAATAATTCTTTCCATTTAAATGTATGTAGTTCTGTCCTTGAGCTTGAGCTCACAATATTGTCAAATTTAGCCTGGGAGAATGTACACTGCCATTTCATATTTTTTTCTAGACTTTGACAGGTAAATATTCATAGGCTCTTATATTTAGCTAATAAATAATGAGTTCATATGCATATGTTTATAACTTTACCTACAAATCGATTAGTAGTTTATCTGTATTCGAGAAGAGAAGGTGCGTGACGGTGTGATCACATCCAACGTGGATCTAAAAATCCTACAGAGGTTAATCCATGTCAGATTTGTTTCTACATGATCAMAAAGAGACATTTATAATGTTTCAATGGCAAAATAAATGAGGACATGGGCTCTTTTTCAAAATACCACTTTTTGGTTATATGACAGCCGTTCAACTRGTAGGTGAAAAATATTATTTGTATTTTATTCTGTTATGTTCTATTATATTAATTCTTACTATAAAATATAGGTCTCGTGTGTTGACTGTGATCAGGGTAGGGAAATGTAGGCTAATTGTGTCTTGTCTGTTTAATGAACAAAATAACAACTATTGATTTKAATTTGCATGTTGCAGCCAATTGGCTGCACAGACCAGTAACATWCAAAATATGCTATTCTATTCTTTAGAAAATACATGTTATTCATCTMTTGTTTCTTAGGACCTGCATAAAGAAATTAATTGTCTTTGACACCTCATAATTACCAGAACATATCTGACAACGTTTTGAGGAAATTATTTACAAGTAYGCTATGGCAAGCTGTTGTGAATGTGAAGAAATTAAAGCAGTGGAAGGTCTGAATTTAAATTGAGGAATTACYAACACGCAGCTGTCAGGTTACCARGACAACAGTCTCAACAACAGGGTCAAAGTTTAATGTCTCTTGCTTCTTCCCAGCAAAAGCAATGTCCGATTTTTACCTCTTTCTTGTCAGCATTTGCCTTTTTATATAGCCAACWGTTTGAAAGAAAATTTGCCCAATTGTTTTTACCGGCAACATACCATGAATCCTACGTGAAAGCAGTATTACAAACAAACTCAGTGGCCTTGTTAGAGTGTCCGCTGTGAGATTGGATGTTGGGTGTTCAATCCCCAGTTGAGTCATATCAAAGACWGTAAAAATGTGACCTGATGCCTCTCTCCTTGGCACTCCACGACACCRCCTAGAGTCAACTGACACACTTGCGTGTCAAACAAATGATCATCAATAAAAATCCCCTTTAAAATCTGTCTAAAACTAGAGATCTGTTTTTTTGTTTACATGGGCTGCGTCTCAATCCACTACATCCACGTCTTCCTCATCTGATGTGGAAGGTGGCAGAGCTACCAGTAGTCAYAKCCCCCCCKAAAAATGGTCTTCTCACGAAAACYTCTGTAGGTTTGGGCTAACTKACATCAAATCYAGTTATTTTATTTTATATAGCRCTTCGTACATCAGCTAATATCTCGAAGTGCTGTACAGAAACCCAGCCTAAAACCCCAAACAGCAAGCAATGCAGGTGTAGAAGCACYGTGGCTAGGAAAAACTKCCTAGAAAGGCCAAAACCTAGGAAGAAACCTAGAGAGGAACCAGGCATGACCACTCTATGGAAAGATGAGACTTTCACGAACGCGATGGTAGTTAAAACATTTATAGGCTGTCTATTTATGGGGGTAACAGAGTTGACATGTTGTGCTCGGCCTGCTCTGTTTTCCTCCACAAAACAGCAGTTGGTGTTGTTGGCGGTGAATTATGTATTTACAAAATGATTAGTATTTTGAATTCAAATTGAACATCGCACCATCACACCATTAACACCTACATAGGCTGTTAGTGAGATCATATCTTGTTGGTCAACTATGAAAATCTTCACATTATCATTATCCAGYAAACCTGCTGCAATACAATTTCTAGTTTGCTCAACATTTGGCATTTTAGCTGAACCAACATACATTCTCAAGTTGAATTTTATGTTTKCTCAACTTCAAATTTTAGGATGAATGGACATGTTATTCAACATGAGAATGTACTCTACCTTATATGCATATTTCCCAGTGTGCCTTTCAATTGAAGTTACCTCCTTATTTTATTTAACTAGGCAAGTCAGTTAAGAACAAATTCTTATTTTCAATGACYGCCTAGGAACAGTGGGTTAACTGRCWTGTTCAGGGGCAGAACAACAGATMTTTACCRMGTCAGTTCAGGGATTCGATCTTGCWACCTTTCGGTTACTAGTCCAACGCTCRAACCACTAGGCTAAGCTGCCYCCACTTATGAARGTATTCGTTAGCGACAGAGACATTATTGTTGCATTCAATAGTTTTCGGTCCTGTAMCCTTCASCAAGTGAGTTTCTAAGTGAATATMTTATCTTTAAAATGTATCTCTTTATGACAATACATTGCATACACTGAGTGTACAAAACATTAGGAACACCTTRCTAATATTGAGTTGCACSCACTTTTTCCCTCAGAACAGCCTCAATTCATTGGGGCATGGACTCCAATGCTTCCAACAGTTGTGTCAAGTTGGCAGCATTTCAGTTCTTGACACACTCAAACTGGTGCGCCTGGCACCTACAACCATACCCCGATCAAAGCCARTTAAATATTTTGTCTTGCCCATTCACCCTCTGAATGGCACACATACCAATGGCTTAMAAATTGTTTCAAGGCTTAAAAATCATTCTTTAACCGGTCTCCTCCCCTTCATCTATACTGACTGAAGTGGATTTAACAAGTCACATCAATAAGGAATCATAGCTTTCACGTGGATTCACCTGGTCAGTCTGTCTATGTAATGTTTTGTACACTCAGTGTATATCATCGAAAACAAAAGAAAAGCGATGACTCACTGTTCAATAGGTTTTTGGGCTCAAATTGAATCGATTATTTGTAGATGTTTTTCAACAAGCTTTTTCAAAAGTGCAACTTACATAACAGTACACTGTACAAAAGCTAGAATCTAGTGTTGAGAAAACTAGAAATCAGTTTTAAGTTGAATCAACTTAAAATCACAAAATTAAGCATTTAGTTAAATTGGCTTTTTTTTCACAGTGTACTGTTATGCTGATGTTCCTCCTACATTGTACAGCAGTGTGCAGCAGTATATCAAGGCATCAACAGGGGATGAAAGATGTTGAATGGTAAAAATGTGGGTAGCAAATTTTCTGATCTGTTAGGACATGCTCATTCCCATGATAGTTGTTGTATGACATGTGGTATTTATATTACTCTATGTGTCACCAATAGGTCATTTGTGTTGACCTCTAAAGGGTTGGGGTAACCTAATGTGAAATAGCTAGAAGGGAAAGTAATGCAATGACATTACACTGTGACACCAGGCTAGTTGTTTGAGGAAAACGGTTAAAAAAGGTAGAACTACAATTGTGTTTGTCAGTCCTGATCGATGATCATCACCCTGTGTTATTAGCGAGGGATGAGATTTGGATAAGGTGATTTCCCCACAGCTCTATGGACAATAACGTTTTTGTATCCTAACAGTGTTTGACTTTTATACTGAACAAAATTATAAACGCAAAGTGTAAAGTGTTGGTCCCATGATTCATGAGGTGAAATAAAAGATCCCAGAAATATTCCATACGCACAAAAAGCTTATTTCTCGACAACAAAATATAGCACAACTTTGTTATTCCTTTTAGTYAGCATTTCTCCTTTACCAAGATACTCCATCCACCTGACAGGTGTGGCATATCAAGAAGCTGTTTAAACAGTGTGATCATTAGACAGGTGCTGGGGACAATAAAAGGCCACTCTGATATGTGCAGTTTTGCAGTCAATCCTCAAGAGGCGGGTGGACAAACAAAACCCCACAAATTCTGACAAACTCCAAGCATTGATTATGCAAGAATGGGCTGCCATCAGTCAGGATGTGGCCCATAAGTTAATTGACAGTATGCCAGGGTGGATTGCAGAGGTCTTGAAAAAGAATGGTCAACACTGAAAATATTGACTCTTTGCATCAACTTCATGTAATTGTCAATAAAAGCCTGTGACACTTATGAAATGCTTGTAATTATACTTCAGTATTCGATAGTAACATCTGACAAAAATATCTAAAGACACTGAAGCAGCAAACTTTGTGGAAATTAATATTTGTGTCATTTTCAAAACTTTTGGCCACGACTGTAGTGTTTGCGTTTTGTTATGTTTGACATTGAGGAAATCTACTGGACAAATACTAAAAAAGCACATTTTCCATAACCTGTAGGTAGGTAGGTAGGACTGGAGCGTGATTGGAAAGTTCAGAGCTTTCTGCGCTTTTCTATCATTGTCATCCCATGGGACGAGGGGAGTAGGCGAGGCAGGCAGGGGGCAAGGCAGGCAGGCAGGGGGCAAGGCAGGCAGGAGGCGAGAGCAGCAGGAGGCGAGGCAGGCAGGAGGCGAGGCAGGCAGGGGGCAAGGCAGGCAGGGGGCAAGGCAGGCAGGGCTTGTTATAAGGGTGCATTAGCGGCTGCTCGTGGGTCAAGGATCAAAACACAATAATGTAACTTATTTGCCAACATGACTTTAATTTAAAAAAAACTTCAATAAGCTAAAACATAAATGTTATAAGAAGTGTAGGTATTTTAAAACAATTTTAAAAAACATAAAAATAATAATAATATAGATTAGTTTTTTGTCAATAAAGTAGATAAGAAAGGGAACACAGTATATGGTCTATACTTGGCATGCAGGTTTGTCGGGGGAGGATAATAGTTGGGATATACGAAAATTAAATACAGTAGTATTACTATAGTTAAAAAACTGTAGTGTTTTTGCAGACAGTGTGTTCGTTTTTGCGGACATTGCCGTAGTATTTACTACAGTGTTTTTTTTCTTTTGCAGATAATACTGTAGTATTTACTATAGTATTCTACAGTATACTACACAATTCTATAGTAATTACTACACATGATCGAGGGATACTACAGTGTGTAATGTATTCTACAGTATACTTCAAAATTCTATAGTAATTAGTACACATGATCGAGGGATACTACAGTTTGTAATGTATTCTACAGTACTTCAAAATTCTATAGTAAGTACTAGTGTTGGTATACCGCTACCTCTGTGCTTTTTTAATTTTTTAGATAGGGTGAATTCGGATAGAGTGGGATATCATATAAATTGGGACAGCTTATTTCTTAGTCTAACAAGAGAAAAATCGTACCTATCACTGGGAGTCTGGACTGCATCCTGTGGTGTAGTGGTGCTATTTATTTTGTTACTATAAAGCAGAGAAACCACATGYTCAAAATCACATCATAGAGTTGGGCAGAGCAAGCTTCACARGGGAAGCTCACCCCACGAAGGGTAAGATCAACTGACAGTGTTTTTTTCTGTAAATGTGAATATGTTTCGATTCCCGCTTTACCAACCATAGCTAGCTAAACACGAGAAGCTAAATTGGAACAGTCTTATAGGCTTTTCCAATGGAGGAAAGAGATCCGGTTTACATTAGAGACCCCCTGTACTTAGGTTAGGCAGGGCTCTGCTTCTTGTCGTACTGTATCCTGTTCATGTTTCCTTCTAGTACTGTTTGAGTGAACTCTGAAAAAGTGGGACACTTTTAGCATTTTACGTCTTCTGTAACCTCTTCAGACGTCTGTCCAACATATTAACCCAACACACGATACATTTCTGAAATCCTCACGATGTTTCCTAGTCACACAACATGGAATTGTCATTGGGGTACAATTAGGACTATAACAATGGTGTCCCAGTTTATCTAACCTGCTGTCCCAGTCTACCAAATGTGAACTGAAAATGTGGTTTTGACTCAGTGTACACAKATGGGTGTGTCATGCCTACTGTGAATATGATATATATAAAAACATTTGGGGATTTCAAGAAATGTATCACATGTTGGGTTAATACATTGGATAGATGTCTGAAGAGATTACTGAAGACATGTGGTCCCGTGTGGCTCAGTTGGTAGAGCATGGCGCTTGCAACGCCAGGGTTGTGGGTTCATTCCCCACGGGGAGACCAGGATGAATATGGATGAATATGTATGAACTTTCCAATTTGTAAGTCGCTCTGGATAAGAGCGTCTGCTAAATGACTTAAATGTAATGTAAATGTATAAAGGCTAAAAGTGTCCTACTTATTCCAAATTCACCTTTCTAGAACATGAAAAACAGTTTGGTGCTAGAATTTTTGTTACTTTCTGTTCCTTCCGACAACTCTGTCTCACGTCATCTACTGATTGAGAGAGGATCAAGTCTGTTTATCAGCACAGCCGATGTCCCCTTATAGCTCGAGAGCACCGTGCTTGCTCCGTGCCTGCTCCACTTAGTCATTCCTGGCTCGAGCCTTACCCGAGGAACCCCTGCACTCACTTTGGAGTCTGGACTGCATCCAGTGGTGTAGTGGTGCTATTGTTTAGGTTGAGGGGGGAAATTATTATTATTATTATTATTTTAAGTGATGTCAGAATTTCTTCAATCAAAGTTTGTACCGACAGATGTAGCCAGTTGAATAGCCTATCATTATAGAATTTGCATCAAATCCATCCTCKAATTGCCACCTCTGKCTCGGCCCACACATATTGRCTCAAGAAAATGTTCTATTGTTAATACGCTCAAACACCAAGTTAGCCATAGGCTACCTCATTTCAAAATAGGTCATCACTATCAATTCTGAATGATAATTTTTCACATTTTATCAGTGAAACTTTTAACTGCATATGCATGCCCATGCTGGTCTCAGAACATTTRGTATTATTCTGTACGGTAATCCGAAACATTCCATTTAGTATGATATATGTTATGTTTCGTATGGTATGTATTCATTTGTGGATGTCCATCACCCATTTTGTATGAGATGTTAAGAATAAKAWTTTGAATTATATGTTARGAATTWGCAAAATGTACAATATGCTAATGTTAGGTAGCTAGGCTAGGGGCTAGAGTTAAGGTTAGGATWTAGGTTAAAGAGTTAAGGTTAAAGTTAAGGTTAGGGGCAGGGGAAGGGTTAGCTAACATGCTAAGTAGTTGCATAGTAGCTAAAAAGTAGTAAGTAGTTGAAAAGTTGCCAATTAGCTAAAATTGTCCGAGGTGAGATTTGAACTCGTAACCTTTGGGTTGCTAGACGTTCACGTTATACTGGATTTACATTTACTATGTTACGTCTAGTCTATGAGACCATGCTGCCATGCCAATCATTTGATTGATCTCATATGCATTTAGATTTTATCAGTGATGTAGAGTCGTCTCGAGATCACATATTGAGTGTCTCAAATACATTTGTACTCGGTTTTTACTTGGTCTCGGACAGTGAGGACTCATAATTTATTCCCAAGAACAGCCGAGACCAGAGGAGTAAAAAACTCATAATTATCAGCTTCCATTCAGTCAGCGCATAAAACCGCTTCGCCAGGCCAAATATATACACTCCTTTCTTGATACATTAATATCTTAACAGCCTTATCTATTATAGACATGTTTGCACAGTGGCGAACCTATAGGCTTTCAGTGTGTGACAGGTTCGTGATTCTGAAAGGACTCMTGTAGGAGAGTGCACTTTTTGTAAAACACAAAGGGCCAGTGGTGTAGTGGATGGTATAAGCAGACATAAACCGTATACCCACTTTGTTTGTGTGGCCATTGTGTATACTCACTTCTTAATCCCTACTGATGRGTATCAAGGTAGTGTAGTGGAGGCATACGACTTATCAATTATGTAGTACAATAGAGAAATCATGCACAAAGTAGCCTATACAATCGCAAAGCACTTGAAATATGTTCACATGCGCACTGCCACACACAGCCTAGTTTCAACAGAATATCATCTGCAGGGGCAGCAAGAGCGTTCAGCTCTCAGCTGGTTTTGGCGTAGAGCAGCTCACAGAAGAAAGACATCGGTAGCCCGGGAAGGTAGGAAAGACCTTCCAACTGATGATATCTACCAGTAAATGCTAACTAAGGCAACAATGCGTATGCAAACCAGGTATTGAAAAAGTTCACTCTGAAGTGTTGGTTAGTAGGCTATTTGTGATGCACGATTGTCATCATGTCCTGTTTGCTTCAGGGGCGTAGACATGGATGGGCCTGGGTGGACACAGACCCACTCACTGGGGAGACAGTCCCGGACAGGCCCACCCAATGGGATGCCAGGCCCTGACAGGCCCACCCAATGGGGAGCCAGTCTCTGACAGGCCCACCCAATCACATTGATGTGGTTTAAGCATTTTTGTGGACTTAGACCATCAAATGTTTATATTTTTTATATTAAAAAAAGTGTGATTTTGAGAGTGAACATCTGAAAAATCTATAGGAAAACTAATAAAAAACATAGGAGTTTTTACACACTGTTCCTTTCCTTCTCTGGGTGGGCTGTTTGGGAACTTTTTGGCAAAATTAGAGTATACTTAAGAGTATACCCACTTATCCAGGCACCACTAGACCACTGCATAGGGCCAATGGAAAGACAGCAGTCACACACAGCATGATGTTAAAGGATAAGTAGTTTATAAACTCATACATAATAAGCCAGTAGGTCCCAGTCAGAAGAATACAAAAACACAACCATCTCGTTTGAGTGTGCCAGAGAGCAGAACTGATGAATTTACCAAAGCACAACACCCGCTGAGTATGACCGGTGTCAGTAAACATAAAGTAATAGTTCCTCTAGATAACATGTAACCAGCCGAACCATCTCTGCTACGGCGAGTAAAATGGTTAGAGCGAGGTGTTCTCTTATTTGTGTCTGGAAGTAGCTAGCTAGTAAGCTAGCTAACTTTAGCCAGTTATCTTGGGTGCTTGGTTGGGACAAGCATGCATTGGCAGGCAAGCTGCAGAAAGATGAGGAGGCTACAATTCTCCATCGCTTATCAGTGCAAATTTTGACGGCCAACGAGCTGAAAACATTTCAGAGGGTTGATCGAATGGMCCTTCGTAAGATTTTAGCTCATCTCTCTCTGGCTAGCATTAGTTGTTGATGTTGTTGTTGTTGATGTGCATAGCCACCTTGATGTGCAGAGAGCCTACCTTTCATGGTTGTTTGATCAATAGGACTGTAAAGTTGATGAATTTACGAAAAAMTGAAAATGACCATATSTAAGTGCTCGCTTGTCAGAAAATGTTTTAAAAAGTGTCATATTCTTCCTGGGGGTGTATATGAACAGATTTTAATGAGATTTCATGTTGCTAAAATGCTGTCAGTTCCACGTTAAATACAACGATGTTTTACACACAAGTTATTTTCAAAGAGATGGCTAACAACAGCAAGCGAGCTGCAATAAAAATCAGTTCCAACTCACAGATGATGATTCATTTGAATCTTAACTGTTGTTGAACAGGTTATGTCTTGAAAAGGGATAGCAACAAATTAGCAAAGACATCCACTATTGACACACCTGCTGCAGCCGTGCAAAACTACGCCGAAACAAAAAGCTAGCTAGCTAGACCTGGGAAAACTACTGCTCGCTATTGTGCAGTGACCTGTTGACCTGTCAAGAAGGCAGACAGTCCATAGAGTTTGGTGAAAACGGTCCCAACCCGATTAAGTCAAAAAAGTGATTGTTGGTCCAATGTCACTCCAATGTTTCCCTAATGCAGTTGATGCAGCCTTTATTCTGCTTAGCCTCTGCTGATTACGATACTCAAGACCAGCAAAGAAAAAATCCTGATATTGGAATTTTTTTCTCTTCAGCGTTAACCCTTTCCTTTCCACAAAACTGAAGAGATTAAATCAGAACATTCATAAATAATAATAATTATGATAATAATATTGTTATAATTATTTTATAATTTCTTAGCCCTTCTCCGTAGGCCCGTTTAAGGCCCATTGTTCTCCCACTGATGTTTGGGTTAGTAATAACTTAGAGTGGCTCCATTTTCCCTGAATTGGTCTCGCCTTAGGTGGTCTATAACAGAACACTGGATCTTATTGAGTTACTGTGTCGTGGGTGAATTAGAGCAGATGGTGTTAACAAACTATTAGCCTTCCTTGTATTTTGTTCCAATCAAAACATATATCCTGGCTAGTGGCATACGCTGTTGAGTTTTGGCAAATTAGGAAAAAAAGTGACTATTCAGCACATTGACTTGGTACCGGTACCCCCTGTAAATAACCTRGTTTATATTATTCATGCTGCTGCTCTATGGGATTATAATGACAGAACTACGTGAGTTTGTATTTTGAATTTCGTGGTCGCACATTGAGATTCGGGGTTTCAAGTATGATTCGCAAATGTGAAATTTTATTTTGCAAGCTTGTATCATGATGTGTGAAAGATTTAACAATGGTTTCAAACTTGTAACTTGACATTTGAATACATTCAATAACTTGCATGTATAATTTATTTTCAGAATTATTACAAGTCCCTTTATAAGTATGAATATTCTGCTGTGAAACAAAAATACACTTCTGAGTTCTGAGTTCTGAGTTCTGCTGCTGAGTTCTGAGTTCTGAGTTCTGAGTTCTGAGTTCTGCGTGCTGAGTTCTGAGTGCTGAGTGCTGAGTGCTGAGTGCTGAGTGCTGAGTGCTGAGTGCTGAGTTCTGAGTGCTGAGTTCTGAGTTCTGCGTGCTGAGTTCTGAGTTCTGAGTTCTGCGTGCTGAGTTCTGCGTGCTGAGTTCTGAGTTCTGAGTGCTGAGTTCTGAGTTCTGCGTGCTGAGTTCTGAGTTCTGAGTTCTGCGTGCTGAGTTCTGACACTGTTGTCACCTTACCAAAGAGATTTGCAAGAGAAAGTGTGATTTGCGCTCTGGAGGCAGGACTTTTTACTCAGTTCCATCTGCCAAAACCACAACCCCCTAACCATTGGCTGGATTGTTCCATCAATCAAATCTCAGAAAGTAGCTACCCCACATGAGCAAGAGAGGATGAGGTAAATGAAACGGATATGATCTACTTGAAAGTAATCGCTCTTATCTGTGTNCCCCACATGAGCAAGAGAGGATGAGGTAAATGAAACGGATATGATCTACTTGAAAGTAATCGCTCTTATCTGTGTGCATCTATTTCTTTCGTGAAAAGGCATGACAGTAGTTTGCTTATCATGTGAAATATAATGCTACATTTCAGATTAACTGCATTGACAGTTGCTATAGTGTTAGCTAGCTGGCCTCTGGCATTCATCCTAGCTTTACTATCAACTGGCTAGCTTTATCAGGCTGATTTAGATGCAATGGGAAAACAAATATATTTGCTGGTTAGTTAACCATCTGATTGATGAAGMTGATTATAAATGCCATTAGCTAGCTAGATCGCTATATTGAACAAAAATATCATATTTTTTTAAACTTTGCAGACACTCTTATCTAGAGCAATTCGGGTTAAGTGCCTTGCTCAAGTGCACATCAACATATTATTCACCTAGCCGGCTCAGGGATTCCAACCAGCAAACTTTCAGTTACTGGCCCAATGCGCTTAACCACTAGGCTACCTGCCACCTACTGAATTATAGTTCCTATAAGGAAACCAGTCAATTGAAATAAATAAATTAGGCCCTAATCTATGGATTTCACATGACTGGGCAGGGGTGCAGCCATGGGTGGGTCTGGGAGGGCATAGGCCCCTCCACTTGGCAACAAGGCCCACTCACTGGGGAGCCAGGCTCAGCAAATCAGAATGATTGGCCCACTCACTGGGGAGTCCCAGACAGTTGGCACCAATGACGCAAGTGGACAGCGAACCCAGCGGAGAGGCAGGAGCGGCAGCAGGATGAAAAGAGGAGGGAGGGGCTCCTCAGCCCAGCAGAGAGGTGGGCCCAGCTCRAGAAAGGCACACACCACAGAGAGAGAGTGGAGTGAGTATACCTAATTATAAAGACATTAAAATGCATGGACAGAAAGGAGATCAGAATCAGAAAGAWAAGCTCAGCTTCAGCAGCCTAGAACATCAGATTGAAAAATMACTGAGAAAAATATACAGTGATTTAGAAATCATAGTAATCAGAGTTGTGAGCCCAAGGCTTAAGATGAGGAGRTATCTGGAGGGAAAAACAGACATGACACTCTACACACTCAGGCAAATCTTGAGGACACATTATGCAAAGAAGGACGCCACTGAACTGTATCACAAGTTGACTAAGGCAAAACAAGAGACGGGAGAGTCCGCCTTGGACTTCCTAATCCGAGTCTTCAACCTGAGACAGAAAGTGTTATCAGCCTCAGCTCGTGCCCAATCAGGACTGAAATACGGAACAGGGTAAGTCAAGAGACAATGTTTGCAAGGTCATTGTTATAGAATTAACAAACGATAACGTCAGGGCAGAGATGAGAATGCATCTCCAGAATATTAACACCAGMGATGAATTGTCACTTGAGAAAATGAAAGCGAA
Organism: Salvelinus sp. IW2-2015; assembly: GCF_002910315.2. Lineage (NCBI taxonomy): Eukaryota > Metazoa > Chordata > Actinopteri > Salmoniformes > Salmonidae > Salvelinus > Salvelinus sp. IW2-2015. The sequence goes on along the minus strand of NC_036866.1, from coordinate 2,274,624 downwards.
CGCATACAAAAAGGCCAGGATTTCACCTAAGTTCACACCCACAGGAGTGAATACKGTACAGAGTGAGGATAACTGGGATAGTGGAGAGGAATGTGCACATGCAGAGGGCCCCACAGTCCGAAAACAAAATCATTGAAATTGAGTAAAATTGATGTGAGCAATGAAGCAATCAAATAACTGACCTGTCAGGTAGCATCATTAGTACAGTCAGCGCAGGGCCAGTTCAGTTAGGAATCAACCAACAGAAAACCAAATACAACCAACAGAGAGAAAAGAAAATGCAAAAGTTATGAGACTGGTCAACAGACTGGTCGTCGACTTGCCAGCATTGCTACAAATGTGGCAGTGATAGCCATTGGGCAGTAGGATCAGGGGCAACGCACAGCCATCGGGAAACGCCTGGGGGTCACAACCCTGGAACGGGGAGTGYCCTCAGATACATRTAGTTCCATCCAGGGTTGCAGRGGCTGCAACGCAAAGGGAGAGAGAACCTCAGAGTTTAAGTTGTGTTTATTGGGTCATAAAGCTGCCTATTGTTTCCAAAGTGTGCCAACAGGATCACTGGAAACAGCACCAACCTACATGTAAGACTGCCCGCAAGACTGACCACAACTCCCCTTGTCCTATGACACGAGAGAGGTGGGGGCCAACTACTGCCAGTACCCCCAACACAGAGAGAGTGGGGCCAACTACTCCAGCTTACCCCAGACACAAGAGAAGAGTGGGCCAACTACCCAGCTACCCCAGACACAGAGCAGAATGGGCTCAACTTAAACTCCAGCATACCCCAGGACACAGAGGAGAGTTGGGGCCACTATCCAGCTACCCAGGACACCAGAGAGAGTTGGCCAACTACTCCAGGCTACCCAGACACAGAGAGAGTGGGGTCAACTATCCAGCTACCCAGGACACAGAGAGAGTGGGAGCAACTATCACGTACCCCAGGAACAGAGAGAGGGAAAGGCCAATCATCCAGCTACCCCAGACACAGAGAGAGGGGGCCAACTCATACTCAGCTACCGACAAGTGGAGGCACAGATCGACCGAGAGAGTGGGGGCCAACTACTCCACGTACCGGGCAAGAGGGCTCTCACTACCAGCCAGAGAGGTGGGGTCAACTCATCCAGCTACCCAGGACTCAGAGAGAGTGGGGCCACTACTCACTAAGGACACAGAGAGAGTGGGCAACTATTCCAGCTACCCAGGACACAGGAGAGGTGGGGGCCAAACTATCCAGCTACCGGAACCAGAGAGAGTGTGGGCCACTATCCAGCTACCCCGGACGAGAGAGTGGGGGCCAATCTCCAGCTACCCCAGCACAGGAAGTGGGGGCAACTCATCCAGCTACCCAGACACAGAGAGAGTGGGGCAACTTACATCACTACCCCGGACACAGAGGAGTGGGCGGCAACTATCCCCCCAGGGAACAGAGAGGTGGGGCCAACTATCGCTACCCAGGGACACAGAAGAGAAGGGGGGAACTCCAGCTACCCAGGACACAGAGAGAGTGGGGGCGCCAACTACTCCAGCTACCCAGGACACAGAGAGAGTGGGAGGCCAATCTCCAGTACCCAGGACACGAGAGAGTGGGGGCCAACTACTCCGTACCCAGGACACCAGAGCAGAGGGGGGACTATCCAGCTACCCCAGGACACAGAGAGAGGGGCAACTACCTCCAGCTACCCAGGAGCCAGAGAGGTGAGGGCCAACTACTATCTACCCAGACCGAAGTGGGCACTTCCAACAGGAACAGAGAAGTCGGGGCCAACTACTCCAGCTCCCAGGCACAGAGAGAGTGGGGGCCCAACTACTCCAGCTACCCAGGACACAGAGAGAGTGGGGGCCAACTCATCCAGCTACCCCAGGACACAGAGAGAGTGGGGGCCAACTCATCCAGCTACCCCAGGACACAGAGAGAGTGGGGGCCAACTCATCAACTCATATCAAGTGTGGTGTTATATGGAGGGCGTAAAGACGCAAGCACTATGGTACACAGGGTCTCAGGTATCCATCATAACTGAGGAATGGAGAAGACCAGCACTATGGTACACAGGGTCTCAGGTATCCATCATAACGGAGGAATGGAGAAGACAAGCACTATGGTACACAGGGTCTCAGGTATGCATCTTAACGGAGGAATGGAGAAAGATGGCATTTGCCACATACACATAAACCTGATCTGAGGGCAGTCAATGGCACTGAAATGCCCTATCTGGGTTGGATGGACATTTGTATTAGTTGATTACTTGATCCCGAAGCTGATGTCATTGCAGAAACATAGTTAAGGGTTCCTATATTAGTCACAAATGAAAGACGGGAGAAACAGTTCATTGGGTTTAAATGTATTTGAAGAAATGGTAAAAACAAAAAGTAACAATGAGCCCTCAGAGCTGATGTATACAGTAAATGTGCTAAGAAATGCACTTAAGCTAGGACAGGGCAAGGTAGAGACTACTCATTCTGCTTCAGCACTCAGACTAGTACACGGAGGAATGCTTGCTTAGAGCAGGCAGATGTGACATTGTCATTCCAGGTGGACAAACAAAATGGATTCGTCCCTGTATCCCAAAGAGAGGCCCCCTTTAAAGATTAAATGGTGTTCTTTGAACTGGACCTGAGAATGATCTGGGGCCTGGACCTACTAAGTCAGGTAGTAAAAATATCAAAACACCCATCTCGAAAAGTTGACATTGCAGTAGTGAATACTACCAAACATGACATTACCTTACCAAGACAAACAGTGATAGAGACATTACAGAGAGTGATACGGTGTCACCCGGTTCCTGTGCCCAGTGAAGAAAAGGTTACTGTAGCACAGGTTCATGACAGATCCCCACCGGAGCCTGGCTCTGACACCGGTCATATAGAGTGGTGGGACCCACCTGTAGATGTTCAGCACTTGAGCCAAGAACAACAAGAATTAGTGAAACAGACGCTCAGAGAGGAATCAGACGTTTTTGCCAAACGCTGACATGGACATAGGGTGAATTGAAAATCTCAGAATGCAGATAACATTGACTGATAAGAGAMACAATGGTGTTCCACGCCACTTGTATGCGGAGGTGAACAGCCACCTTCAGTGACTCCTTAACAAAAACTTCATCAGGAAGTCAACTTCATCATAGGCATCACTTCTGGTCTGTGTACAGAAAAAGGATGAGAGTTTAAACCTTTGTGTTGATTACAGAGGATTGAACAAGAAGACTGTGCTGGATTTTCCTAAGTCTCTTTTTGTGGCTCCTGACAACACGACTGAACAGTAGTCCAGATGTGACAAAACCAGGGCCTGTAGGACCTGCCTTGTTGACAGTGCTGTTAAGGTAGAAACTAGGGCCTGTAGGACCTGCCTTTGTTGACAGTGCTGTTAAGGTAGAAACTAGGGCCTGTAGGACCTGCCTTGTTGACAGTGTTGTTAAGAAGTAGAAACTAGGGCTGTAGGACCTGCCTTGTTGATAGTGCTTTTAAGAAGCAGAAAACTAGGGCCTGTAGACCTGCCTTGTTGACAGTGCTGTTAAGAAGGTAGAAACTAGGGCCTGTAGGACCTGCCTGTTGAAGTGCTGTTAAGAAGGTAGAAACTAGGGCCTGTAGGACCTGCCTTGTGACGAGTGCTGTTAAGAAGGTAGAAACTAGGGCCTGTAGGACCTGCCTTGTGTGAGTGCTGTTAAGAAGGTAGAAACTAGGGCCTGTAGGACCTGCCTGTTGACAGGTGCTGTTAAGAAGGTAGAAACTAGGGCCTGTAGGACCTGCTTGTTGACAGTGCTGTTAAGGTAGAAACTAGGGCCTGTAGGACCTGCCTTGTTGACAGTGCTGTTAAGGTGAAAACTAGGGCTGTAGGACCTGCCTGTTGACAGTGTGTTAAGGTAGAAACTAGCGCTCTGTAGGACCTGCCTTGTTGACAGTCTGTTAAGAGTAGAAACTAGGGCCTGTAGGACCTGCCTTTGTTGACAGTGCTGTTAAGAAGGTAGAAACTAGGGCCGTAGGACCTGCCTTGTTGACAGTGCTGTTAGAAGGTAGAAAAGGGCCTGTAGGACCTGCCTTGTTTGACAGTGCTGTTAAGAAGGTAGAAACTAGGGCCTGTAGGACCTGCCTTGTTGACAGTGCTTTTAAAGAGGTAGAAACTAGGGCCTGTAGGACTGCCTTGTGGTGCTGCTGTTAAGAAGGTAGAAACTAGGCCTGTAGGACCTGCCTTGTTGACAGTGCTGTTAAGAAAGGTAGAAACATACAGGGCCTGTTAGGACTGCCATTGGTTAATAGTGCTGTTAAGAAGCGCAGCAGCAGCGCTTTATTATGGACATACTTCTCCCCATCAGCTACTGTTGTATCAATATGTTTTGACCATGACAGTTTACAATCCAGTGTTACTCCAAGCAGTTTAGTCACCTGAACTTGCTCAATGTCCACATTATTCATTACAATATTTAGTTTTAGTAAATGATTTGTCCCAAATACCATACTTAAAGTTTTAGAAATATTTAGGACTAACTTATTCTTTGCCACCTACCCACTCTGAAACTAACTGCAGCTCTTTGTTAAGTGTTGTAGTCATTTCAGTCGCTGTAGTAACTGGCATGTATAGTGTTGTGTCATCTGCATACATAGACACACTGGCTTTACTGAAAGCCAGTGGCATGTCATTAGTAAAGATTGAAAAAAGTAAGGGGCCTAGACAGCAGCCCTGGGGAATTCCTMATTCTACCTGGATTATGTTGGAGAGGCTTCCATTAAAGAACCCCCTCTGTGTTCTGTTAGACAGGTAAATCTCCATAATATAGCAGGGAGTGTAAAGCCATAACACATAAGTTTTATGAAACGTGTTGAGTTTCCAAAAGGTATCGAAATTGTCAACAAAAGTTACAACCATTGAACTGCAATAATCACGTAGCCAGTTGTGAAGAGAAAGAATCCTGCTAAAGCGTTAAATGCCACGATTCAGAGATGACCCAGGGCCAGATATGATGGATCTTTCATTAGTATCTAGCAGAGAGTCAATCAGCTCTTTGAAATCCAGTTTCAACTGTTCAGAGCTGSCCTTCATAATGTCATTAAAACCCACATGGACTACGATATAATCGATGTCCATGTCCTGGCGTAGTACATTCAAGAGCAGCTTAGTAATGTKATTTACTCGAGCTCCGGAACAGTCACATTTGTTACCATGGAGCTGCCCAAAATCACGGCTGGCTAGAAGTACGAGGAAATCCAGCCACTCCCACGCTTCACGGGATGGTGCAGGCTTCCGACAGATGGAGAAGCCTCGCTCAATTCAGAGCAGGGACAAAGGTTGCCGACGTTGACTTTCAAATCACAAACTCTGGGCAACACCTGCCAGTCGGATAATGACAAACGACAAAACGGAGATGCATCCAACATGCGCGAATGCCATCTGGCGACCGGCGTAGAAAAGGTAAACATTCCACCGTTCGTTTTCCCCAGTTTCTTACGTAGGCTGGCTACCTGCGTGATCAAGGAAGCCACCTCAAMCCTATAATCATCGGCAAAGCAAACAATTGTCGCATTGAGTGATCCAGTTTCCCCTCAAGGAAACAAAACATATTTGGCATGGGTCCTGAGATCTTCAAAAGGTTCTACAGCTGCAACATCGAGAGAATCCTGACCGGTTGCATCACTGCCTGGTACGGCAATTGCTCGGTCTCTGACCGCAAGGCACTACAGAGGGTAGTGCGTACGGCCCAGTACATCACTGGGGCTAAGCTGCCTGCCATTCAGGACCTCTACACCAGGCGGTGTCAGAGGAAGGCCCTAAAAATTGTCAAAAACCCCAGCCATCCCAGCTTATAGACTTTTCTCTTGCTACCGCATGGCAAGCGGTACCGGAGTGCCAAAACTAGGACAAAAAGGCTTCTCAACAGTTTTTACCCCAAGCCATAAGACTCCTGAACAGGTAATCAAATGGCTACCTGGACTATTTGCATTGTGTGCCCCCCCAACCCTATTTTTTACGCTGCTGCTACTCTCTGTTATTCATATATGCATAGTCACTTTAACTATACATTCATGTACATACTACCTCAATTGGGCCGACCAACCAGTGCTCCACACATTGGCTAACCGGGCTGTCTGCATTGTGTCCCGCCACCCGCCACCCACCACCCACCACCCGCCAACCCCTCTTTTACGCTACTGCTACTCTCTGTTCATCATATATGCATAGTCACTTTAGCCATATCTACATGTACATACTACCTCAATCAGCCTGACTAACCGGTGTATGTAGCCTCGCTACTTTTATAGCCTCGCTACTGTATATAGCTTGTCTTTTTACTGTTGTTTTATTTCTTTACTTACCTATTGTTCACTTAATACCTTTTTTGCACTATTGYTTAGAGCCTGTAAGTAAGCATTTCACTGTAAGGTCTACACCTGTTGTATTCGGCGCACGTAACAAATAAAACAACAGTAAAAAGATTTGATTTGTCCCGAAACAAAGCATAGTAGATACAGCTCTTTCAGTGCTGGAACTATTCATTTACTTTTCCAGACAAAGYTAGCTCCATTGGAAAAATTATCTGGGACTAARTCCGTTAGCTTGATGGCTAACGTTAGCAYCTTAGAGGCTCTTTCAAGGAGACTTTAACCTGTCAGTTAAGAAGGATATAGCGGTCCTAGCTGTTAAATGCTAAACGCATTGCGGAATCCATGCAAAAACAWGTTAGGCAAGTATGTTAAACAAAGATTGGTTAAATGTTTTTTTTTAAATAACAAACCGAGTGTTTCCAGTATACAGTGTTCAGCTGCACACTCTGATGAGCTGTATGGAAGGTATTGGAACTCTCATGCAGGCTCAGTATGCAGGATGCAGCTGTATGGAGAATCTTGGAACTGAAAAGGTGAAGGACTYAGCCAACAGAATGTTATCAAGAGTCATGCCAAGTTATCAAAGTGGAACAGGCTCCATGTCTTACCAGAGGGATTAACAAGTTGTGTTAACAAGTCAGTACAGGACTGTTTTCCAAGTACTTACACACTGAAATGGCCCATTTAGGAACATAAAGAGTGTTGAATGCAAAATGGCATGCATGCAACATGACATTAAACACTTTATCACTAAAGTGTGTAAGTGTATCAAACAAGAGAAACCCAGTGTAATAACGCGGGCCCCAATGCAACGTGTACGGGCTACAGATGATTTCAATTGGCGATGTGCATTAAGAGAAAAGCAGAGGGGGCTAAGAGTACATTTGAGTTCTTTTAGATAACTTTACAACATTTGAACAAGCCTACCCCACCAGAAATAAGTCAGAAAACTGTAGCACAAAGCTTTTTGAGGACTTTTCCGGAAAAAAAAATCCATCAAAAATCCATCACGATCATGGAAGAGAGTTTGAAAATCAGTTATTCAGAGCCTTACAGAACTGTACAGGAATAGCCAATTCCAGAACCTCTCCATGTCGTCCACAGGGGAATCCGGGGGAGAGATTATTGCGCACACTAGATGAAGAGAAAAAGGCCAACTGGGTTGATTATCTAAACAAGGTCATTCAACTGGGGTGATTAGCTAAACAAGGTCATTCATGCATATTATTGTACCACTGCGGAAAAGGGAACCACCCCAGCCAAGCAGCAAAATGCTGAGAGAGCTGAGTCTGAGAGCTCAGATGAGGATTCTTATCCAGTATTCATCAACAGGCCATGTAGGGATGAAGAGAGCAGACAGAGTAGCACACAGCTAGTACCAGATAGTGAGAAACAGGTAGCACAGGTGTCAGCCTGTCCTCGAGGGAGATGCCGGAGAGGACAGGGGTAAATATGGAAACAGCTGAGGGGTCAGAGACTCAATCATCCCATGATGAAGTGGACACTGATTCATTGGGGTCACCCATGACGTTGCCCTCGCCGTTCAGCCCGGCAGAGAAGGCCKAGAGACATTCTAACCTATAACACTTCAGGGCTGCCAAGCTCTTATCAGGATACAAACTAGAGATGCTCAGACGTTTTTTTTTTTAACCTTTACTAATTACAGTGTGATAATGTTTAGTGGGGGGTTGTATCTTTGCCCATGTACTGTAGATAGACTGGTCATGCTATCTAGTTGTATAGCTGTTAGTTCAGTTTTCTCAGGTGTTCTCATGATCAGCAGCTTTGTTTGTTCTTAGGCCAGTGATTTTTTGTTTGTTTMTGMMGSAYGGGGGGGGGGGGGGGRTTAATACAGTTGTATTCCAGCCACTAGGGGGCACTCTGATAAAGCCCATGGGGAATAAAGAAGAAAAGTTTGAGTGAACTGAGGTAGAGGGGGAAAACATAAAAAATGCTGTAAACTGATGTAACATCGTGCTGACATGATTTCACATTGGAGTTTATATTATAAACTCATAGAATGTGGAACAAATAGCTAATGGCATTAATAATCAACAAATATATACATTTTACCCTCTCATCTAAAGCTGTCTGATAAAGCTAGGCAGTTGATAGCAAAGCTAGGATGAATGTCAGAGGGAAGCTAGCTAACGCAATAATGGCTGTCAATGCAATGGTTAGTCTGGAGTTAGTCTGAATTGTACCATTATATTTCACATGATAAGCAAACTACTGTCATGGCTTTTCACCCCCCCCCCCAAAATTATGAACACAGATTTAAYAGACGATTACTTTCAAGTAGATTGTTTTTGTTTCATTTACCTCATCCTGGAGAGCTACTTCCTGAGATTTAATTGATGGAACAATCCAGCCAATGGTTAGACGGTTGTGGTTTTGGCAGAGAGAACTGATTGTTCAGGAGTAAAAGGTCCTGATCCCAGAGCGCAAATCAAATGTTTACTTGCAAATCTCTTTCTACTAACTTAAATGTTTCACAAGCTTACGAAACGTTTGGTAACGTGAAAACTGGGACAGAACTCAGAGCACGTGTATTTTTGATTCACGGCAAAATATTCATACTCGTAAATGGACTTGTAATAATTCAGAAAATGAATAATACTTGCAAATCTTATTGAATTTATTCAAATGTATAGTTACAAGTTTGCGATTGTTGTTAAGTCTTTCACACATCATGATACAAGCTTGCAAAATTCAATTACACATTTGCTGTTTGTACTTGCAACCACAAATCTCATTGTGCGACCACAAAATGTAAAATACAAACTCACATAYTTCTGTCATCATTATAATCCCATACTTTTATTTTGCTTTTCACAAAGTGACGTGTGTAACTTGTTGTTATTGTTGGCCAATCATTAATTATCAAAGCGGCACTAGGCTACAGTCATAGAGCCTCAGTGTGGGCAAAAGTCAGGAGATATCTAATCAATGGAAGATGGAATTAAAATGATGGAACTAAAAGTTAAAGAAGAAGGATAGGCTACAACYACCAAGACTACCAACAGGTAGTCTGCTACTTTATATTATGAATGGAGTTGTTGTTGTGTGTAACTGTAGGAAAGAGAAAGTGCATGTTGCCTCAATTAGCCTAGCTAGCTAATTTAACTAGCTTCTCCCGGTTTCATGCAGTCAAGACAGGTACTATGCAACCATGTAAGGTGATAAATAACCTAGCTATGGCAGCTATTAGTGTATTACAGCAAGAGTCTGCTTGGTTGGTTGCGGTCTCTCGTCTCTCGTCTCTCGGAAGCTTAGAGGAGGGGGTGTGTCTCTTTGTTAATTACAGCTGGTGCGCAATCTCTAATATTGAGGAAGTGGTTCTGCACGCCTGAGTTAGAATACCTCATGATAATCTGTAGACCACACTATTTATCAAGAGAAATCTATATTTTTCAGAGCTGTCTATTTACCACCACAAACTGATGCTGGCACTAAGACCGCACTCAACCGGCTGTATAGTGCCATAAGCAAACAAGAAAATGCTCAACTAGAGGTGGCGCTCCTAYTGGCCGGTGACATTAATGCAGGAAAACTGAAATCCATTTTCTCTCATGTCACCTGTGCAACTAGAGGGATAAAACTCTAGATTACTTTTACTCCATACAAAGAGATGCGTACAGAGCTCTCCCTCGCACTCCTGTTGGGAAATCTGACCATAACTCTATCCTCATGATTCCTGCTTACAAGCAAAAACTCAAACAGGAAGTACCAGTGACGCCCTCAATATGGAAGTGGTGCTATGATGCGGATGCTAAACTACAGGACTATGTCACTAGCACAGACTGGAATATATTCTGGGATAGCATTGGGGAGTTTACCGCCAGTCACCGGATTCATTAATAAGTGCATTGGCGATGTTGTCCCCACAGTAGCCGTACGTACATATCCCAACCAGAAGCCATAGATTACAGGCAACATTCGGAATGAGATGAATGATAGAGCTGCCGCTTTCAATGAGTGGGACACTAGTCCGGAAGCTTGTAAAAATCCCTTTACGGCCTCTGACTAACCATCAAACAGGCAAAGACCAAGATCAAATCCTACTACACCGGCACTGACGCTCGTCAGATGTGTCAGAGCTTGCAAACTATCACTGATTACAAAGGGAAACCCAACTGCGCGCTGTCCAGTTACGTGAGTTTACCAGATGAGCTAAATACCTTCTATGCGAGCTTCGAGGCTAGCAACGCTGAGCTATGCATGAGAGCACCAGCTGTTCCAGACAACTGTGCGATCACGCTCTCCATAGACGATGTGAGTAAGCTTTTAAACAGGTTAACATTCACAAGGCTGCAAGGCCAGACGGATTACCAGCTGGCAAGTGTCTTCACTGACATTTTCAACCTCTCCCTGACCCAGTCTGTAATACCTATAAAGCAGACGACCATAACCTGTTTAAATCAGTAGCCATGAAATGCTTTCAAATGCTGGTCATGGCTCACATCAACACCATCATCCCAGACAGCCTGGACCCACTTCTATTCGCATACCGCTCCAACAGATCCACAGATGACGCAATCTCTATTGCACTCCACACTGCCCTTTCCCACCTGGACAAAAGGAACACATACGTGAGAATGCTGTTCATTGACTACAGCTTAGCGTTCAACACCATTGTGCCATCCAAGCTCATCACTAAGCTAAGGACCCTGGGATTAAACATCTCCTTCTGCAACTGGATCTTGGACTTCCTGATGGGCCACCCCCAGGTGGTGAGGGTAGCCAACAACACATCCGCCACACTGACCCTTCAACACGGGGGCCCCTCAGGGGTGCGTGCTTAGTACCCTCCTTTACTCCCTGTTCACCCCTGACTGCGGGGCTGCGCACGACTCCAACACCATCAATAAGTTTGCAGACTACACAACGGTGGTAGGCCTGACTACAGACGACAATGAGACAGCTTACAAGGAGCAGGTCAGAGACGGTGCCAGGACAACTTCTTCTCCCTCAACGTCAGCAAGGCAAAGGAGCTGATTGTGGACTACAGGAAATGGAGGGTTGAGCACACCCCATCCACATCAATGGTGCTGTTGTGGAACAGGTCGAGAGCTTCAAGTTCCTTGTTGTCACTAAGGAACTATCATGATCCACACACACATCAACACAGTCTTGAAGACAACAGCTGCACTATTTAGAGTATCTTCACTGGCTGCATCAACGCTTCGTATGGCAACTGTTAGGCATCTGATCGTTAGCTACAGAGGGTAGTGCGTACGGCCCAGTACATCACTGAGGCAGAGCTCCCTGCCATCCAGAATCTCTATACCAGGCAGTGTCAGAAGAAGGCCCTCCAGCCACCCAAATCCTAGACTGTTCTCTCTGCCACAGCACGGCATGCGGTACCGATGCACCAAGTCTGGAACCAACAGGACCCTGAACAACTTCTACCCCGAAGCTATAAGACTGCTAAATAGTTAAATAGTTAACCTGGAATATCTGCATTAACCCTTTTTGCACAAACCTCTTTTGACTTTTCACATACGCTGTTTTTCGCTTTCTTTTTTTTTGGGGGGGGGGGCTTTTCTGTTTTGCATGTTATTTTGGCATTAATACGTGTCATATATCAGTTTGCAAACGTTGTAAAAAAAATATATATATACAGTATATATAATTGACATCATCTTGATGTTTCTTTTTTGTTTTCTTGAGTAAGGCAGCTCCAAAATGCAGGTGTTTCAGCCTAGCTCAGTGCTTTTGTGACTAGGGGGGTTTCTAGGTATTATATTTCTATGTTGGTGTGTGTGTATGGTTCCCAATTAGAGGCAGCTGATAATCGTTACCTCTAATTGGGGATCATACTTAGTGTGTCCTTTTTCCCACCTGCTATGTGGGATATTGTTTAGTATGAGTGCCTATGTGCGCTACGTATTTCACAATCGTTATATCTTTGTTGTTTTGGAAGTTTCACTATCATAAAAATGTGGAACTCTACTCACGCTTATTTATACGACGGTCGTGACAGCTTTCTGTGGGGGTGGGGCAAGCCAGCAGAAAATACAGAGCGTTGCGCCGTGATTGGCTCAGTGTTCTGTCACTCACGGGGACACTATGTCACCGCCACGTCTAAGGGTAGAGCTAGATAATTCAAGTCCCTTGGGTGCTGCCATAGAGTTACATTAATGCAGCTGGTGGCCACACCAGATATTGACTGTTNCAGCTTTCTCATTTTGACAACAGATTCCGCACTTGCGGGAGATATCCATTAGATAACATAGCCACAAAGTTAGAACAGCTTTCTCATTTTGACAACAGATTCTGCTCCTGCAGGAGAAATCAATAGGTGAACATCACAGCCAATCACAACACTGGTGGGTAAGGAATACTGTGAAACACTATCATTCCACTATTCTGCTACGTCTGTTTTTGTGTTTGTAATTATAATTATAATTATATGTACGCATTGATTCTTGAAAAATACAACTTATAAATTCTCCCGAGCTTAGTTCAACTGTCGTACCTCATCAGAATCCAAAATATAAGCTCGTTCTACACCAATGTTTGAAAACAAAGTACATGTAAACAAACACGGTATAAAAAAGAATCCTGTGTCTAACCAAATCCTTTCTGCCACAGGAACCCGGGGTCGACTGGACTGCTACAAAATGGAAATTCGAAAGCCACAAACAACACATTATCACAGGCAGAAGGGGGATTTAAGAAAATAATCAATACATTTGTTGAAATGGATTCATCAGTGCACATTGACACTGACACTGACACATGGACAGACGCTGTAGTCGAGGGAAAGGTGATCCACAATATCATCATGTTTACATCTAGAAATAAAACTTTTCGACATGACATCATGCTTTCTTCATTGACAGATAGATGTAAGTAAAATGATGCACAGTTGAACCCCAAGAAATARATACTTTCAACTTTCACTTAGACCTGAAAATGAATGTGATTTCAACGTCATACAAAAACATTGTCAATGTCCAGCAGAGTATTTTTTTTCAACATCCGTATAAATACATATTTTCAAAGTCCGTAAAAATATGTATTTTCAACGTCCATAAAAATAGGTATTTTCAGCTGTCACTTAAAATTGAAAATTAATGTGACTTCAARGTCAGACAAAGACGTCTTTTCAACGTCTTTTCAACATAGGACATGTCTAGTTTAAACGATAATGCCAAGGATAAATAACTGCAGTTGAGTGTATAGAGTGCAGAGTTGAATAAATCTCAAGGCAGGAAGACAAAGAGATGATCAAATAAAACCATTACAGAACATCTCCTAGGATAAATGTTATCCTGCCACGAGAGAAAAATTTGAACTAAAGTTGCAGCTGTTCAATAGGACAATGGATAGCATGTGATTTAAACAAGTTGTTCCATTGCTGTWTGTGTTACAAATACAAGCAACATGACATTCTGGCCCTGTCAGTAGTTCCCAAATGTGTTGCATACCTGCTCTCAATGTCATGTAATATTCAAGAAAACATTCATAGCTACATGGACATACATCTAATCCTACATTGATACCTGGAACTCATTCATGAATGTGTCAGAGCCCCAAGCATGCTTCAMTATCAGCCCTGGGTTCGTATACCATTTGAAATATTTTCAAATGCTTAATTGGTGCACAAATGAGCTCGRCTGGCTTAATGGACATGTTGAATAAATCCAAAACTGCAAACTCTGCCTATCTGGCACTCTCCAGGTAGACTAGAGAAAACCCTCAAAGGTGTCAAATAGTATTTGAACCCAGGTCTGTCCGCTAAGGTATCTGACTCATAGCTGAGACTGGTGTTTCTCATGAGACATTAGCATAGGAGATAAGCCAAAGAGAGCAGCCATCGGGTTTATGGCGAACCGAACTCTGGCCACTCTGAATATGGACAGAATGACAGATGGTTCTGGTGATGTGTAAATTAATCTATGACACTGTCTGAACTCAGAGAGACGTTCCAGTCGACTGCCTATTTTAGTATTTTCTAACAAAAAGTCAATGTAAGTCAATGTCCCCAAGTTAGCATACCATAATTATTCATGAATGACATGCCTAAATCATGAAAGGGATAGTGTGTCGCTCAATGACTTGTTTTGAAGTGACTTTGAGATGGAAGTCACTTTTCATTCCATGCCCAAATCATAAAAGGGATTTTGTTGCTCAGTGACTTGGTTTTCAAATTACTTTGAGAGGATTTGGGCATTACGTTTAAAGCATTCTAACTCTGAACCTTGTGCATTGGTGCGTAAATTATTTAATTAAAATCCTTTTCTGAAATTAGTTTTGTTAACTGTGATAGATTACTAAATACTTCTCCCATCATACTGACATTGACTGGCAGTCAATCATTGCATATTATACAGACAGACTGGTGTTGTTCAGTGTGACTGAAGAAATGAGCATTTCTCAGGGAGGGAGTCTCTGTGTTTTGCTTTGGGTTAGCTAGCGCCACAGGAGCATGACATATCTGTTTGTGATGGCTAGCATCGAGTGGCTAGCGAGGGCTGTATAGCTCTTGCTGCTGTGCTTTTTATTTTGTGGCAGAGAAAATCAAACACTGTTGTGATTGAAAGGGATTTGTTTCTCGCGGCCTCCCCTCACCTCGGTATTATTTGTATAGGGATTCCAGTTTCTAATCTCGCTTTCCAGACACATTTTAATCTGTTCCGGTGAATCTCTCTCTCCTCTCAGATTTGTCTGTCAACAGTTTGTGTGTATGATGGCTTTGGACAATGTGTTATTTGAGAAGCAGCCAAATAAATGCAAACAGCAACTGGCAGGGTCTACCGAATATGTGACCTGTTAGTTCACTACTAAACTCGCAAAGCTCGTATAGCACATTATTTTGTCCAGTATACAATGAATCGGTCCATTATCTGTCAGCCACAAGTGATTGTATTTCCAATACTCAGGCAATTGTGTTCCACCCGCATTTCACAAGTCATACAAACCATTGAATGTTGATAGCTATATTGCCCAGTTTTTCTTTTTATACYGCAGTTAATTATACATTTAACATTAATTAAACCTTCAAAAAAGCTAGATACATTTTTATATGGTCTAAGATTTGTCAGAATACTGTATATTCCCTTTATGAGGTCTGAATTAATTACATTCTGTTTCAGTCACTTGTGTAGTGTTTGAAATTGGACATACAGTATAAAACCACACCTTAAAAGTCTACCGTAGTCTATCCAATAGTATGTTCAACTTAAAACTGGAATACATACATGGTGAAACTGACACATCGTTGTATGTGCAATAGAACAACAACAGCAAGAAACTGAAAATAATGTACCATGCTGCCGGARGCTCCTCTCCTCCGTTTCATCAACAAAATAAACAAAAACAATAACAGCGTTTCTGGGGCGAACAGGGCCTGAGCCGACTGTAGTTAATGTGAGTTTCCTCTCATAATAACAARCATCTGGGGGCTGTAAGGCAGCCCAGTAGCACTCTAAAATATGGCTGATATTATTATCCTCCATAAAGTGCTGAGTGCCTATGATTAAAGAGAATGATAAACAAACAAGTCATCACTTAAGTGAATGTAGCATTCCCTTTACTGAAGAAATATGGGCTAACAACAGTGGCCCAACAGAACCAGGGTCAGTTGTGAATCAGTTTTGACAAGACAATTATCCACCTGTCAAAATAATTAATACATTTTAAAATGCAGAGGTGTAAAAGACAAAACAAGGAAAATGAAATAATGAATCAGAAGGGACATCAGAAGGGAGGAAAGAGGTCTGGATCTCACTTTGACCTCCTGGCGTTAACACCACCTTCATTCGTTTTATTTTCTCTTCTCCCAGCATATGGCTCCGGAAAATACATCTGTAGCAGAGAGACGAAGGAAGCAGCTGGTTAATTTAAAATAAAATCCAACAACCAGGGGTGCGTGCTCAGTTACCTCCTGTACTCCKTGTTCACCCATGACTGCATGTCCAAGCACGACTCCAACACCATCATTAAGTTTGCCGACGACACAACAGTGGTAGGCCTGATCACCAACAACGATGAGARAGCCTATAGGGAGGAMGTCAGAGACCTGGCAGTGTGGTGCAGGGATAACAACCTGTCCCTCACCGTGATCAAGACAAACAAGATGGTTTGTGGACTACAGGAAAAGGAGGACRGAGCACGCCCCCATTGTCATTGACGGGGCTGTAGTGGAGCAGGTTGAGAGCTTCAAGTTCCTTGGTGTCCACATCACCAATAAACTACCATAGTCCAAACACACCAAGACAYTRGTGAAGAGGGCATGACAACACCTATTCCCCCTCAGGAGACTGAAAAGATTTGGCATGGGTCCTCAGATCCTCAAAAAGTTATACACCTGCACCGTCGAGAGCATCCTGACTGGTTGCATCACCACCTGGTATGGCAACTGCTCATCCTCTGACACCAAGGCACTACAGAGGGTAGTGCGTATGGCCCAGTACATCACTGGGGCCAAGCTTCCTGCCATTCAGGACCTCTGTACCAGGCGGTGTCAGAGGAAGGCCCTAAAAATTGCCAAAGACTCCAGCCACCCTAGTCATAGACTGTGCTCTCTGCTACTGCACGGCAAGTGGTACCGGAGCACCAAGTCTAGGTCCAAAATACTTCTTAACAGCTTCTACCCCTAAGCCATAAGACTAATGAACAGTTAATCAAATGGCTACCCAGACTATTTGCATTGTCCCCCCACCCCCATTTTTACACTGCTGCTACTCACTGTTTATTATCTATACATAGTCACTTTACGTGTACCTACATGTACATATTACCCCAATTACCTTGACTAACCTGTGCCCCCGCACATTGACTCTGTACTGGAACCCCTGTATATAACCTCATTACTGTTATTTTATTTTTATTTTTGATGTATTTCTTTTTTTACTTRAGTTTATTTTTGTAAATACTTTCTTAACACTTATTTTTCTTAAAACTGCATTGTTGGTTAAGGTCTTGTAAGTAAGCATTTCACTGTAAGATGTGCACCTGTTGTACTTGACTTATGTGACAAATAATTTTAAAAAAAATATTTAAAATGTTTTATCTCTGTCAAAAAAGCCCAGTGACCGCCTCACTTAGCTACAGTTGAAGTCGAAAGTTTACGTACACTTATGTTGGAGTCATTAAAACTAACAACCACTCCACAAATTTCTTGTTAACAAACTATAGTTTTGGCAAGTCAGTTAGGACACCTACTTTGTGCATGACACAAGTTATTTTTCCAACAATTGTATACAGACAGATTATTTCACTTATAATTCACTGTGTCTCAATTCCAGTGGGTCTGAAGTTTACATACACTAAATTGACTGTGCCTTAAAACAGCTTGGAAAATTCCAGAAAATGATGTCATGGCTTAAGAAGCTTCTGATAGGCTAATTGACATCATTTGAGTCAATTGGACCTGTACCTGTGGATGTATTTCAAAGCCTACCTTCAAACTCAGTGCCTCTTTGTTTGACATCATGGGAAAATCAAAAGAAATCAGCCAAGACCTCAGAATTTTTTTTTTGACCTCCACAAGTCTGGTTCATCCTTGAGAGCAATTTCCAAACGCCTGAAGGTACCACGTTCATCTGTACAAACAATAGCACGCAAGTATAAACACCACGGGACCACGCAGCCGTCATACCGCTCAGGAAGGAGAATCGTTTTGTCTCCTGGAGATGAACGTACTTTGGTGCGAGAAGTGCAAATCAATCCCAGAACAACAGCAAAGGACCTTGTGAAGATGCTGGAGGAAACAGGTACAAAATTATCTATGTCCATAGTAAAACAAGTCTTATGTCAACATAACCGGGAAAGGCCGCTCAGCAAGGAAGAAGCCACTGCTCCAAAACCGCCATTAAAAAGCCAGACTACGGTTTGCAACTGCACATGGGACAAAGATCGTACTTTTTGGAGAAATGTCCTCTGGTCTGATGAAACAAAAATAGAACTGTTTGGCCATAATGACCATCGTTATGTTTGGAGGAAAAAGGGGGAGGCTTGCAAGCCGAAGAACACCATCCCAACCGTGAAGCACGGGGGTGGCAGCATCATGTTGTGGGGGTGCTTTGCTGCAGGAGGGACTGGTGCACTTCACAAAATAGATGGCATCATGAGGAAGGAAAATTATGTGGATATATTGAAGCAACATCTCAAGACATCAGTCAGGAAGTTAAAGCTTGGTCGCAAATGGGTCTTCCAAATGGACAATGACCCCAAGCATACTTCCAAAGTTGTGGCAAAATGGCTTAAGGACAACAAAGTCAAGGTATTGGAGTGGCCATCACAAAGCCCTGACCTCAACCCTATAGAAAATTTGTGGGCAGAATTGAAAAAGCATGTGCGAGCAAGGAGGCTTACAAACCTGAGTCAGTTACACCTGCTCTGTCAGGAGGAATGGGCCAAAATTCACCCAACTTATTGTGGGAAGCTTGTGGAAGGCTACCTGAAACGTTTGACCCAAGTTAAACAATTTAAAGGCAGTGCTACCAAATACTAATTGAGTGTATTTAAACTTCTGACCCACTGGGGAATGTGATGAAAGAAATAAAAGCTTAAATAAATCATTCTCTCTTCTATTATTCTGACATTTCACATTGTTAAAATAAGGTGGTGATCCTAACTGACCTAAGACAGGACATTTTTACTAGGATTCATTGTCAGGAATTGTGAAAAARMGAGATTAAATGTATTTGGCTAATGTGTATGTAAACTCCCGACTTCAACTGTATACCTCTATCGCTGGAGGAGATAATGGGTTATGGCTTCTCCCTTCCACTTCCCTGTACACTYAAAAAAAGAAAAATGGTTCTTAAATGGTTCATCCTTGCCTCTTAAATGTCTTCCTACTTGCAGAAAATGTGTAGTTTGTATCCAGCGGAACAGGACAAACAGACAATGCTATGCAGTAGCATTAGGAAAAACAACATTATCCAACACTGAAAGTGTTACATTTAACACTGTTCTAGTGTCRATACGGGTTCACACTTTTCAGTGTTACATTAACACACTGCTTAATGTAAAGCCTTATTTGCATATTTTTCAGAGTGCCTTGCCTTTCAATGAATTGTAGAGTTACCAGCGATCAATGTATTTGCTAGTGACAGAGCCACAGTTGTTACATCAAGTGAGAACTTAAGTGAATATGTTATCATTCACCTTTTATTCTTCAAGACAATACTGTGCATATGTCATAAGGCCTTATTTACAGTGGTCTGAATCTTATGGTTTACAGGCCACATCAGGTCTGCATGTCACATTATGCTGGCATGCAAAGTGATGTGTGATGCATATTGGAATCCAACCAGAGTTGGGATATCCAACATTTTGAATTTTTATTCACCCGCAACCTTGCTTTTGGCATTTTTATTCGCCTGCAGAATGACTACCAGGGTTGGGAAGACTAAGATATGAGACTACCTAAAGCATGTAAACTGGAATGACCATTTTAGTAACGAGTGTAATAAACAGATGTGGATTAGTTTAGACAAATGTATGTTGTTTATATTTGAGTAGCAGAAGACGAATTAATCAATCTATGTARATGCAAAAACATTGTAAAAATGTACCTGTAAAAGAGCATGCTGGAAAATATTGAATATTTATTTAATTTTAGTCATGCAATGAATATGATTACACACTGACGGCAGAACGCACACCTCAAACAGGTTTCCTTGGACGCAAACAACATTCCAGAACATAATTCTTTAAAAAAATAAAATGGGTATCAAAGATTCAATGTGACGGAAGAATGGTCGTCAGTCATACTATTGAACATTTAGAAAAAAAAACGTCTATTTGCAAAATATATGTATTTTGCACATATTTATTTTGGAGGTTGAGTTGCACAATCATTATCATTGTCATTGAGCTGATGCAATTATCTGAACCATTGAATCCTTTAATGACTGCTGCCTGGTACAACTAGCCAGAGCTCGGATATACAATAAGATGACACAATATTATTGCAGTTGGCTAACCATCCGAGTTCTGGCTAGTTGTACCAGGCAGCAGTCATTAAAGGATTCAATGGTTCAGATAATTGCATCAGCTCAAGGACATACTTTAAAGACCCTCCTCCCCAACAAATTACCCTTCTCTTTTCGCCACTCTCAAATGCCAGACCAATTCAACAGAACATGCCCTGTGGAATTATTTTATAGAGTGAACTCCCAGACAGATTGTATTTCTGTGAACCGGCACCTAGCAGTGCTCCCAGAGTAGGGAAGAGTGGGGGATAAGAGAAAAAACAATTATTACTTTGTTTATGAGAGGCTTTAATGAATTACACTATCATAAAACTCTAATAACAAGAGCAGGCTCATTTGAAAAACAGATTTCACTGATAGCACTCTGTCAATTTGGGATGTGCCCTTTATATGATTCTAAAATCATTATCGATGTGCTAATTTACGAGTAGGGCCAATTTGTGAGTGAGGCTAATTTATGAATGGGGCTAATTTGTGAGTGGGGCTAATTTGTGAGTGTGGCTAATTTGTGAGTGTGGCTTAATTTATGGTTAGGGCTAATTTGTGAAGTGGGCTTAATTTGTAAGTGAGGCTTTTTTATGAGTGGGGCTAATGAGTGGGGCTAATTTATGAGTGGCGGCTAATTTGTGAGTGGGGCTAATTTATGAGTGGGGCTAATTTGTGAGTGGGGCTAATTTATGGGTGGGGCTAATTTGTGAGTGGGGCTATATTTAATGAGTGTGGCTAATTTGGTGAAGTGTGGCTAATTTATGGTTGGGGCTAATTTGTGAGTGGGCTAATTTATGAGTGGGGCTAATTTGTGAGGGGGGCTAATTTATGAGTGGGGATAATTTATGAGTGGGGCAAATTTTTGAGTGGGGCTAATTTTGAGTGGGGGCAAATTTTGAGTGGGGCTAATTTGTGAGTGGGGCTAATTTTTGTAGTGGGGCTAATTTATTGAGTGTGGGCTAATTTATGAGTGGGGCTAATTTGTGAGTGGGGCTAATTTACTGAGTGGGGCTAATTTGTGAGTGGGGCTAATTTATTGTTAGGGGCTAATTTTTGAGTGGGGCTAATTTTATGAGTGCGGGCTAATTGAAGCAGTTTATGAAATGATGCACCAGACTAGATGCTCTCTATACAATCACACCATTTGATCAGTGTCATTACAATACATTACAATGTGTTTCATTCAACTCTTATTAATTTAAAGGTAATCTTTTCTCTCATGATCCTCATTTGCCGTCGTCACCTTTGTGGCCACAATTCTTCCCTGGATCTACAACCACACAGAAAATGACACACGCGATGGTGAACTTACAGAATATCAACGACAAAGCTCAACAAGTTTAGGGTAGTTATCTCTAGTGCCCTGGTCTCAGACTGAGGGCTTAAAACACTGAACAGCAAGCAAAGACATCAGGATGCATTTCATCTTTGATTTTGCTCAACAGGTAAACAATATTTCCTCCGTTATACTGATTGAGGACCTTATTACTGATCAATGTGTTTGTTTTTAATGACCATGTGTTTCTCTTTGCTTGCACTTTGTATTTATATTGATGTGAGTATGCTGTTATTTACATAATTCATGTAATTCAGGGCTCAGGGCCCTAAAAAATAAACATTAAAAAAAATATATATATATATATTCAGTGCCTTTGGAAAGTTTCAGACCACTTGCCTTTTACCGACATTTTGTTACGTTACAGCCTTATTCTAAAATGGATTTTAAAATATAATCCTCAGCAATCTACACACAATACCCCATAATAACAAAGTGAAAACAATTTTTTGAAATTTCTGCAAATTTACAAAATAAAAAAAACTGAAATACCTTATTTACATAAGTATTCAGACCCTTTGCTGTTAGACTAGAAATTGAGCTCAGGTGCATCCTGTTTCCATTGATCATTCTTGAGAGGTTTCTACGTCTTGATTTGGAGTCCATCTGTGGTAGAATTCAACTGATTGAACATGATTTGGAAAGGCACACACCTGTCTTTATAAGGTCCCACTGTTGACAGTGCATGTCAGAGCAAAAACCAAGCCATGAGGTCAAAGGAATTGTCTGTAGTGCTCCGAGACAGGGTTGTGTCGAGGCACAGAATCTGGGGAAGGGTACCAAAAATGTTCTGCAGCATTGAAGGTCCCCAAGAACACAGTGGCCTCCATCATTCTTAAATGGAAGAAGTTTGGAACACCAAGACTCTTCCTAAAGGCTGGCCACCCGCCAAACTGAGCAATTGGGGGAGAGGGCCTTGGTCAGGGAGGTTGACCAAGAACCGGAATGGTCACTCAGACAGAGCTCCAGAGTTCCTCTGTGGAGATGGGAGAACCTTCCAGAAGGACAACCATCTCTGCAGCACTTCACCAATCAGGCATTTATAGTAGAGTTGCCAGACGGAAGCTACTCCTCAGTAAAATGCACATCATGAACGAGCAAAGGACAGAGAGATCATTTGATGAAAACTGCTCTCAGAGCGCTCAAGACCTCGGACTGGGGCAAAGGTTCACCTTCCAACAGGGGACAACGACGCTTAGCACACAGCCAAGACAACGCAGGAGTGGCTTCGGGACAAGTCTCTATATGTCCTCGTGACAGACCAGAAGCTTGGACTTGAACCCGGATCTAAAACTCCTTTGAAGAGACCTGAAAATAGCTGTTGCAATGACGCTCCCCATCCAACCTGACAGGCTTGAGAGGATCTGCAGAGAAGGAATGGGAAAATCCCCAAATACAGGGCTGTGCCAAGCTTATAGCGTCATACCGAGAAGACTCGAGCTGTAAACAGCTGTCAAAGGTGCTTCAACAAACTACTGTAGATAAAGGTCTGAAATTCTTTAATATTTCAGTTTTCTTTGGGGTGTGGGTGGGGGGGAGGTTTGTTGTTCATCCGTGTGGGTAGATTGAATGACGAGGGAACTATTTAATCCATTTTAGAATAAGGCAGTAATGTAATAAAATGTTGCGGGGGTCTGATACTTTCCGAATACACTTTCAGTTAAAATGTCTCCTACTTGCAGAAAATGTGCAGTTTGTATCCAACCGAACAGGAAAACAGACAATGCTATGCAGTAGCATTGTGAAAAACACATTATCCATTGAATGGGAAATACAGGGGGAGCTGAGGGCTTAGAATCATCTACAATCAAACCTTTCATATTTTAAGCAGAAAATGTCCACCTAATATCTTGTTTGGCCCGGGTAGGTTGGCGCCTTGGTGGGTAAATTAGCCCGCCTGTGTATCTCGTCCATTGATCCTATTTGTTCAGTCGTCTCATGGCTTGGAAGTAGAAGCTGTTCAGGAGCCTTTTGGACCTATACTTGGAGCTCCAGTACCGCTATGACTTGGGTGACTTGAGTCTTTGACAATTTCTTGGACCTTCCTCTGACACCGCCAAGTATATAGGTCCTGGATGGCAGGAAGCTTGGCCCCAGTGATGTACTGGGCCATACGCACTACCCTCTGTAGTGCCTTACGGTCAGATGCCGAACAGTTGCCATACCATTTGGAGATACAACGGGTCAGGATGCTCTCGATAGTGAAGCTGTATAACTTTTTTGATGACCTAGGGACACATGCCCAATCTTTTCAGTCTCCTGATTGGGAAAAGGTGTTGTCGTGCACATTTCACAACTGTCTTGGTGTGTTTTGACCATGATAGTTTGTTGGTGATGTGGACGTCAAGGAACTTGAAACTCTTGACCCACTCCACTACAACTCCGTCGATGTGAATGAGGCGTGTTCGGCCCTCCTTTTCCTGTAGTCCATGATCAGCTCCTTTGTCTTGCTCACGTTGAGGGAGAGGTTGTTGTCCTGGTACCACACAGCCAGGTCTCTGACCTCCTCCCTATAGGCTGTCTCATCATTGTTGGTGATCAGGCCTACCACTGTTGTGTCGTCAGCAAACTTAATGATGGTGTTGGAGTCATCCTTGGCCACACAGTCGTGGGTGATCAGGGAGTACCGGAGGGGAATAAGCACGCACCCCTGAAGGGTCCCCGTGTGGAGGATCAGCGTGGCAGATGTGTTGTTGCCTACCCTTACCACCTGGGGATGTCCCGTCAGGAAGTCCAGGATCCAGTTGCAGAGGGAGGTGTTTAATTCCATGGTCCTTAGCTTAGTGATGCGCTTTGTGGGCACTATGGTGTTGAACGCTGAGCTGTAGTCATTGAACAGCATTCTCACATAGGTGTTCCTTTTGTCCAGGTGGGAAAGGGCAGTGTGGGGTGCGATTGAGATTGCGTCATCTGTGGATCTGTTGGGGCGGTATGCGAATTGGAGTGGGTCTAGGGTTTCCGGGATGATGGTGTTGATGTGAGGCATGACCAGCATTTGAAAGCATTTCATGGCTACTGACATGGAGCAGTAGTAATTTAGGCATGTTACCTTTGCTTTCTTGATCACAGGGACTATGATGGTCTGCTTGAAACATGTTGGTATTACAGACTCACTCCGGGAGAGGTTGAAAATGTCAGTGAAGACACTTGCCAGTTGGTCCGCACATGCTCGGAGTACATGTCCTGGTAATCCCTCTGGCCCCACGGCCTTGTGAATGTCGACCTGTTTAACGGTCTTGCTCACATCAGCTATGAAGAGCGTGATCACACAGTCGCCCGAAATAGCTGGTGCTCTCATACAGGCTTCAGTGTCGCTTGCCTCGAAGCAAGCATAGAAGGCATTTAGCTCGTCTGATAAGCTTGCGTCACTGGGCAGCTCGCAGCTGGGTTTCCATTTGTAGTCCGTAATAGTTTGCAAGCCCTACCACATTCGACGAGCGTCAGAGCCAGTGTAGTAGAATTCAATCTTAGTCCTGTATTGACGCTTTAACTGTTTGATGGTTCGTCCGAAGGCATCTGACCACATCCATACTGAGCAAGTCATTAGTACTTCCTGCTTTAGTTTTTGCTTGTAAGCAGGAATCAGGAGAATATAATTATTGTCAGATTTGCCAAAATGGAGGGCGAGGGAGAGATTTGTATGCGTCTCTGTGTGTGGAGTAAAGGTGATGTAGAGTTTTTTTCCCCTCTGGTTGCACATGTGACATGCTGGTAAAAATTTGGTAAAACTGATTTAAGTTTGCCTGCATTAATGTCCCCGGCCACTAGGAGCGCCGCTTCTGGATAAGCATTTTCTTGTTTGCTTATGGCGTTATAGAGTTGGTTGAGTGCGGTCTTAGTGCCAGCATCGGTCTGTGGTGGTAAATAGACGGCTACGAATAATATAGATGAGAACTCTCTTGGTAGATAGTGTGGTCTACAGCTTATCATAAGGTACTCAGGAGAGCAATACCCCGAGACTTCTTTAATATTAGACATTGCGCACAAGCTGTTATTGAAAAAAAAACACACATCCACCTCACGTATCTTTTTCTTCTGTTCTGCCGGTGCATTGAAAATCCCACCAGCTCTTAATATAACCGTGTCTTCGTTCAGCCAGAAAACACAAGATTTACAGTTTTAATGTCCCATTGGTAGGATAATCGTAATCGTAGGTCATCAATTTTATTTTTCCAATGATTGCACGTTATCAAATAGAAGGAGTGCAGATGGGAGTTTAACTCGCATGCCCAATTACAGTTTTCTCAAGGAAGGCAGAGGCTGATCCTCTCACCTTTTTCCTACCGGCTTTTCTTTCAGCCAAAATGACGGGGATTGCCTGGCTTTTCCCGGGAAAAGCAGTATATCCTTCTCGTCGGACTCATTAAAGGAAAACGCTTCTTCCAGTTCGTGGTGAGTACATCCCTGTTCTGGTGTTATTTTCGGTCATAAGTCGACGGTAGAAGCAACATTATMTACAAAGTAAGTTAAAAACATAGGTTACAAACAAAGCAAAAAAACAAACAAAATAGCACAGTTGGTTAGGAGCATGTAAAACGTCAGCCATCCTCTTCCGCGTCATCTTATCAGTACTCAAACCTTACATCCCAACCCGAGCACTCAGTTCCGCCACCTCTGGTCTCTTGGTCTACCAACCACGACTGGAGGGCAGCTTCCGCTCAGCTCAGTCAAAGCTCTGCTCTGTCTTATCACCCCAATGGTGGAACAAGCTTCCTACTAAWGTCAGGACAGCGGAGTCCCAGACCATCTTTCAGAAATGTCTGAAAGCCTACTTTGAAAAGTACCTTAAATAACTCTCACGGTGCCCCAGACACCCCAACGTTTCTTTGTTTCAATATGTATGTTTTTGCATGCAAATAGACTGATTTAATTTTATGCTATTCAAATATAAATAACATATATTATCCTAAACTAATCCAATCTTGTTACTTGGATTTATTGCACCCGTTACTAAAATGGTTGTTCCTGTTTTGATTTTTTAGGTAGTCTCATATCTTTGGTCTTCCCAACCCTAGCAGTCATTCTGAATGCAGGTTGCAAGTGAATAAAAATTATAAATGTTTGATATCCCCKCTCTGGCTGGATTCCAATAGGAATTATTTATCATTTTGCAAGACAGCATACTGTGACCTGCAGGCCTGATGTGGCCTACAAACCATGAGATGCTGTTTTAGGGTATAACAAGGCAGTCAAAATAAGACCTTATGAAAACCATATTGACAATAACATAGTCAGTTAGGATCTCACTTGGGGAAGGTCACACAGCTGAAAATGAATGAATGCAACAACCATGTTTCTGTCACTAGCATATACAGTCATTGGTGGTAACTCTACAATTTATTGAAAGGTACTCTGGGAAATATGCAAAAAAAATGCATAACACTGAAAAGTGTGGACCCGTATAGACATGGAACAGTGTTAAATTTAACACTCTCAGTGTTGATTTCACACCGGAGCATTTGATGTGCAGACATTTTTTATTTAACCTCTTCAGATGGAAAAAAAAAAGGTAATTATTAAGTTGTATATGTGCTTTTCATGACAGAATGTTAAAATTAAGTAAAATATATATATATATTTTTTTTTTTACTATGTTACACTACCCGAATGGGACTCATTTTGTGGAACAACCGGCTTAGGTGAACATCCTTCTCAGCGTTACACTTTAGCTCGACTGTAAGCGTTGGTTTTGCCATCAGCGTCGRGTCAATGTGACGTTCTACCTGCTACACAGAGCGGGAGAGAAGCAGAGGGGAAGAGCCTCTTTATTCTATTRTTSATTATTGTACTGTATCATATTTATCAATAATGCGTAAATACAATAGCTTTGGTTGTTTTTTTGCAAGTACTCTTAAATTGTTGCTAGTGGTTGTACTAAATGATCTTCTAATTACACGTTGCTTTTGTTAGCATTTTGAAAAATAATGAATGTAGCTAGCGAGCTAGCGTTTCCATAAATCCTAGTAAAACAACCAGTGGTGTCTAGTGGAGGRCATATGCAACTGAAATCAACTTTATTTCTCATTATTTCAATTCAGCGCGCGTCAGCCGTCAAAAATTGGATGATGCCATTGGATGTGACGCAACGCGACCGCAACACTGGCAGTATAGACAGGTGTGTTGTTTAGCAACAAAACTGATGGATGCACCACTATTGGGCAAAACAGACAGGGTTGGCTTAGATWTTTGATAACAAAAATAAGCTATATTTTGTCTTTAATGTTTATTGAAAACATAAATATATTTGCACAATGAGCACTTGTTGTCTCTCAAATGCATCGTCACATTTGTTGGTTAGCTAGCTAGCGAATTTTAGCCATATTACCATTGACATGAAATCAGTTAAAACACCTCTAAGCAAGACATTCTATCAAGAACAAGATGAAGTGAGCTGAATCCAGCCACCTAATATTCTTGTCATTGTTGCTAGCTATCTGGCCATCCAGAATCAGGGCAGTTTCTTGTCATTGTTGCAGCTATCTGCCATCCAGAATCAGGCAGTTTCTTGTCATTGTTGCTAGCTATCTGCCATCCAGAATCAGGCAGTTTCTTGTCATTGTTCGCTGTATCTGGCCATCCAGAATCAGGGCAGTTTCTTGTCATTGTTGCTAGCTATCTGGCCATCCAGAATCAGTAGTTTTTGTCATTGTTACTAGCTATCTGGCCATCCAGAATCAGGGCAGTTTCTTGTCATTGTTGCTAGCTATCTGGCCATCCAGAATCATGGTAGTTTCTTGTCATTGTTGCTAGCTATCTGGCCATCCAGAATCAGGGCAGTTTCTTGTCATTGTTGCTAGCTATCTGGCCATCCAGAATCAGGGCAGTTTCTTGTCATTGTTGCTAGCTATCTGACCATCCAGAATCAGGGCAGTTTCTTGTTATTGTTACTAGCTATCTGGCCATCCAGAATCAGGGCAGTTTCTTGTCATTGTTGCTAGCTATCTGGCCATCCAGAACCATAACAACACACACAGACTTTTGCCCCATTGAAGCTTGTGTATCGTGTTAGTGACGTTGTCAGCTAACCGATCTATAGAAGCTTTCATTGATTTCAAAGGAATCATTCCCTCAACGGGTGATGTCTGACAGCAACGCTGGACGCCATGACGACGAGATAGTGATTTTTTTGTGTGTGTCACATTATCCCTGGAGAGAGAAATATCCTTCTAGCGCAGTGGTCACCAACCTTTTTCTGAGTCAAGATCACTTTCTGAGTCAAAATGCAGGTCGAGATCTACCACTCAGTCGAAAGCCTATTCGACATTAACCAATTATAAACAGTTTTCTAGCAATTATATTTGTGCAGTATGATATAGGCCCAATACATTGTCACTGCATATTGACTACGCTTGAATGMCCCTGCTAATGTTTCTCTTCTTAGACCATTTTAAAATTATATTTAAAAACTTGAAGTATACGTATCCCACTGTTAATAGATCATTTGTTGTATTACTTGTGAGGCACAGTTTAGTGAGCTTTGATTGCATGTTGTACGTTTACCAGAAAGGGTGAGTAAGTGCTTTTCACAAACAACAAATACACTATGTTGCCTGACTCTAAAAATGTCACCCTCATTGACTGCCCTAAATGACAAAACAATGCATTAATATTGTACAGATCTTACAGAGACAGGCATTCCTTTTCAGCCAGCAGACCATGCTAATTTTATAAAACTTTTCCAGCTTCATCTTCAGCTCAGTTTACTTGAAAACAAATTACCTGTACAGCATGAAAGGAAATTTATGAACAAATTACTGCCTCCCATATGCCCATCTCACTGTCATTTACATAAACAACTAAAAGGTTTCATGTCCGCGGCAAAGAAATAAAACCTCTTTGGTCACAAACTAATATGCAATTATGAGAATCCAACTTTTTTTCACAAGCTGATGTGCGTAAGGCCCAATGAAAGTAAACTTTTCAGGAAATGAGGTAGGTTAGAAATCAAAGAACAATAACCAACAGTTCCAGGAAGAAACCCTCTTCAAACTGCTAAGCAGATGTATTAACTTCAGTAATACTGGAGTGCCAAAGCCAACTTACTAGTTTCCTTATCTGTTCACTCTCCCACTCAGAGGCACTTTGTGTCTGCCTCCTTTGTGCTCCTCTCCACAATAGAGGCATTAGCATTCATATTACATTGGCCTCCTTTGGAGTTAAAATATTGTTTACATATAATTGATAGTATGATGAAAGGAGGCCAGTCAAATTAAACCCCAGGGAACACCTCTAGTTGACAGACACAAGCTTTATCCCTCAATGATAAATAGTATGTCCCCTTTGGCAGRAGATAAGCTCAGCTAGCAAGTGACAGTAGATATATTTCAGAGGTGGACATTTCAGACTTGAAGTGCATCCAAAGGCAATTGTGAAACATGCATTCTGTATTCATAAAGGGTATRAGAGTAGGAGTACTGATCTAGGATCAGGTTCTCCCTGTCTATTCATTACAGTCAAGGCAAAACAGATCCTAGATTAACACTCCTACTCTGAGATACTTTGTGAGTACAGGCCCTGTAGTACAGAAAATCATAAAACCACTGGTCTTACACAGGCAGCCCGATTCTGATATTTTTTCCACTAATTCATGCGTCAAACTCATTCCGCGGTAGAGCCGAGTGTCTGTGGGTTTTCGCTCCTCTCTTGTACATGATTGACGAATTAGGTCGTCAATCATGGTCATTAATTAGTAAAAATCTCCCCTCACRTGGTTGTCTGGGTCTTAATTGAAAGGKAAAACTAAAAACATCCCTGCAATAATATGTCTTTTGACAAATCAGATCTTTTCACATCAGCTCTTTTTCAGAGCTGATCTGATTGGTCAAAAAGCCAACTAGTGAAATAAAGATCGGAATTGGGATGCCTTTGTAAACGCAGCCTAAGAGCGTTGGAGTTTGGAAAAGCATTAGTACTTGAAATTAACATTCTTTCATTGATCACATGGAAATATATATTATTACTTTTACTCTGTTCAGGAGGAGTGTATACATGTTTCCTGTAGGCTGGATGGGCTCATGATGACATAGTGTTCTGATTTTGCTCTAGGTTACACATGTTGAGCTAACTGGACTCCACTGTAAACACTTTGCCTCAAAGGACTTCCTGTGAAAGACAAATGAAAAGTGTATTTAAAAAAACAAACATTATAATCATCCTGATTCTGGTATCATAATCAGAAGGCTGATGTACATTGCGTAACAATGAAGGCTATACATATCACCAACATCTGTGATTAACCCATTCATCATTTCTATGAACCAAAGGATCAGAAAGTTGTGTCATGTCAAATAATTCATTAGTTATGACCATAGGTCTTCAGGTAACGGTGTGTGCCAAAAACCTTTGAATGTATTGTAACGTCAAAAAGTCTACATCAAATAATAAACACTGAGGTACTGTAGAATTTCAGAGAGTTCCATTTCAACATTGAATGTTTTGTATGGTAGAACATTCAGCACCAATGCATTGTGGGAAAGGTTAAACACTTCATGGGTATTTTTCAAACAGGGCCACATTTGAATGTTGTCAAATGTTTTAGATAGAAATGTCATGAATAGAGATGACGTGATTCCTTACTCTACATGTTCTACATTGCATATTTCTATCTGAATGTTCCCCAAAAAATGGTGTCCTGCTGAACGCACCCCAGGTTGTGTTCTGTTGCGTACTCTTCACCCAGACGTTTGCACCCGTTCACCTCTCATGCATTTAAAAGCATCAGCAAAATAATGACTGGAGGGAGTTTGCTCCATTTCCTCACACCAGTTCATTGTTTTTGAATCCATGAGAGAAAGTTTATAAAATAGAATAACTTCACTACCTTGGCTGAGGTCGTCTGAGTCAACAACAACTATAAACATATGTTAATTTAGTGCCACTGCTGAGTCAAATGCACTCTACGCAAATATAATGTCAAAAATTCACCTCTTTCAATTCCAAGTCATCTGTTAAAAATGAATTATAATATTTAACTTGTTTGCATGAAACATTTTCATGTTTTTATATTGAGTAAATGGAARAAGGGGAGCATCTACAAATACCTAGGTGTCTGGCTAGACTGTAAACTCTCCTTCCAGACTCATATCAAACATCTCCAATCCAAAATCAAATCTAGAATCGGCTTTCTATTCCGCAACAAAGCCTCCTTCACTCACGCCGCCGAACTTACCCTAGTAAAATGGACTATCCTACCGATCCTCGACTTCGGCGATGTCATCTACAAAATAGCTTCCAATACTCTACTCAGCAAATTGGATGTAGTCTATCACAGTGCCATCCGTTTTGTTACCAAAGCGCCTTAAACCACCCACCACTGCGACCTGTATGCTCTCGTCGGCTGGCCCTCGCTACATATTCGTCGCCAGACACACTGGCTCCAGGTCATCTATAAGTCTATGCTAGGTAAAGCTCCGCCTTATCTCAGCTCACTGGTCACGATAACAACACCCACCCGTAGCACGCGCTCCAGCAGGTATATCTCACTGGTCATCCCCAAAGCCAACACCTCCTTTGGCCGCCTTTCCTTCCAGTTCTCTGCTGCCAGTGACTGGAACGAATTGCAAAAATGATAATTTCTACTTGGAGAGTGTGTATCATTTCCATATTACTTAAATCGAACTATTTCTCTCATCCACACATTTGTATGGGTAGATGTTGATTTGGTATTGGGGTTTCGCCCCTCCTCCCTAAAGTGTACATTCATACATATGTACACTCCACCTCATTTTTACATGTAAAATCAATAGACTAGTGTAAGGAATACAGTAGGTGGAAACACCAATCCATTGCTTATAAATAAATCCTTGAGGGGGATTAAACGAGTGGACAGTTCAGGGAGGGTGGAGAGATGGAAGAAACAGGATTGGGATCAGGTTTAGTGGGTTGACTTGTTACAATGGCACGAGCATACGTGAWTCTACAAATCCGCTGATATTGGGAAACTCACCCCAAAACAAGACCATCGACTTCGGAGTCAAATAAACAGGCCGAAATTGATCGCACACGCTCAGTCAAACATCCACTCTGCACTGTCTAGATGTCTAATCAAAATGCAGAGCAGAAATTCCTTGTTGCTAATTAAAATGCTGCTCAAGGCAATCTCAATTTCAAAACTTTAATGTCTAGTGGAAATATTAGAACTCTTGGTAAATTCTCAGCTGCGGTCTTTTTTAGATAGAAATTGTATTCTGAATGCTTAGCAGTCAGACTTTAGGCCAGGACACAGCATCATCTCGGTTGCTTCTCTAGTCATAATGACATAGTTAACACACTAGACCGAACTGGCATCATCTCGGTTGCTTCTCTAGTCATAATGACATAGTTAACACACTAGACAGGACACTGCATCATCTCGGTTGCTTCTCTAGTCAAAATGACATAGTTAACACACTAGACAGGAAACTGCATCATCTCGGTTGCTTCTCTAGTCTTAATGACATAGTTAACACACTAGACAGGAACACTGCATCATCTCGGTTGCTTCTCTAGTCATAATGACATAGTTAACACACTAGACAGGAAACTGCATCATCTCGGTTGCTTCTCTAGTTAATGACATAGTTAACACACTAGACAGGAAACTGCATCATCTCGGTTGCTTCTCTGTCTTAATGACATAGTTAACACACTAGACAGGACACAGCATCATCTCGGTTGCTTCTCTAGTCATAATCATAGTTAACACAGCTCAGGACACAGCATCATCTCGGTTGCTTGTCTCTAGTCATAATGACATAGTTAACACACTAGACAGGAAACAGCATCATCTCGGTTGCTTCTCTAGTCATAATGACATAGTTAACACATTAGACAGGAAACAGCATCATCTCGGTTGCTTCTCTAGTCATAATGACATAGTTAAACACATTAGACAGGAAACAGCATATCTCGGTTGCTTCTCTAGTCTAATGACATTGTAACACACTAGACAGGAAACAGCATCATCTCGGTTGCTTCTCTTGTTAATGACATAGTTAACACACTAGACAGGAACAAGCATCATCTCGGTTGCTTCTCTAGTCTATAATGACATAGTTAACACATTAGACAGGACACAGCAGATTCTCGGTTGCTTCTCTAGTCATAATGACATAGTTAACACATTAGACAGGACACAGCACTGCACTGCCTTTTATATTCGATACAGTTGATCATGAACTCCTGCTAGAGTTTTTTTAATGTTTTAATTTTTTAATTTTATTTTTTAGATCAAGCGGACTGCACGACAGAAGTCAATGTCTATCTGGTGATGGAGTTCAGTCTAATTTTCTTAACATAACCAGAGGAGTCCCACAAGGCCCAATGCTAGGCCCAATACTGTTCACTATTTACAATGAATAATGTTGGTCTGTCCCTGAATAATAATAACCGGGGCTTACATCTCTATGTGGATGATGACACAGTTATGTATTCCCGTGTCCCTTCAATGCAGCAGGAAATCCACGACATTCAGCTTGGCTTTGGTTCAATTCAAGAATCGCTCACCGATCTTAAATTAGTGTTAGATGTTGATAAAACCAAATTTATGTTTTTCTCTTGGTCGAGTAAACTTGATCCTAATAAACGACATATTGTATCTATACCTTGAGAGGAGGCCAAATTGAGCCAGGCCACCGTTATAAATATCTAGGTATTCAGATTGACGATAAACTGTCCTTTAAAACCCACATTGATAAACTGACTAGAAGTTGCGAGTAAAGATTGGTTTCATGTATAGAAATAAATCCTGTCTCACTTTTGAAAATAGGAGGAAGATTGTTCAAGCAACACTCCTCCCAGTAATTGACTCTGGAGACTCAATCAACATGTACGCAGCAGCTTCTGTGTTAAAACCACTAGAATCAGTCTATAAATCAGCCTTGCATTTTATCACTGGGGATCATTTTCGTACGCATCATTATCTCTTATATAGTTCTGTTGGCTGGGAGTCTCTGACTACCAGAAGGACCCAACATTGGCTATTATTCGTATATAAAGCTCTCCTCCAGAAACTCCCATCACCTCACTTCTAAATTAGAAATCTATTAACTATAAGACTCTCTCTCTAGACTAGATGGTTCTAGAAGTTCCACAGGAATCCTATAAGTTAAGACTGGTTTGTTCTAGAAGTTCCACGGGTCTCCTCTGAGTTTGGGAAGACTGCTTTCAGTTACTATGCCCCTCAGTCCTGGAATTACCTACAGGTCCCTCTAAAACTTGATTATTTGGTCCCAAAAGATGAATTTAGTGCTCCGATAAAAAATGTGACTAATGGAAACTGCACTTGTTTTGATTGATTGTATATATTAGTTTCTAACGCCCTTTTTAATGGAATGTCATTTATTTGAAATGTTGTAACTGTAATTTTGTACTGATCATGCTTAAATGTGTTGCTTACATTTCTTGAACTGTTGTTTTCAGGGCACCATTGGAAATGAGACTGTGGTCTCAATGGGTTCCCCTGGTTAAATAAAGGTTAATAAAACATGTAAAAAATATATCTTGTACGTGTGACACATTTCCATGCATTTAATATTGTGTGACTTGAATAAGGTGGAAGACCTACTTTATATAATAAACTTGGTTCCCTGTAGGAGGGATGCGACACCTCACTACTTACCACATCTCACCACTCTTGCTCTATATTGAAACCGCCTCAATTCACACCATGGAACCTATGGAGATAGTGTGATTTCTAAGAGAAGGTGATACGACAGCCCTTAAGGGAGAATAAATCAATATATTTATTAAACAGGACATCGGCACTACCACACCCACCATGAATGATACAAATAACAGAATTGATGCTGTTGATTTTAAACAGCGTTCGTAACGCCTTGTTCGTTGATCTGAAGGAGTTGTACGCCGTCGACCATGAGATAATGATGCAGAGGATGTCAGAGATGGAGCTTTCAAGTCAAGCTCCCCTGGTGATTTAAAAAAGAAAAAGATAATTTCTAAATATCTTGATGGAAACAGTTCTTAACAGCCACATTTATAGATTTTTTACAAATATTAAGAGTTTTGAATCAGAAGGGTGATGTACATTGCGTAACAACAAGACTGTGTTTTCCCCTTTCATCATATTCACGAACCGAAGAATCACAAAGCAGATGTTATTGCCTCAATCCCTTTAATTGCTCACAGTGTCCTTTTTATTAGTACTGTACGCTTGAAAACACCTGAGATCTTTGAGCACCTAGAATATAAATAGCTTTTCAAACCAACACAACAAACCCTGCAATGTAATTGGGGTAATGAGGTGGGAAAAACAAGCGTTTCTAATTTAACTTCAGAAATGTAATTGATGCATTCTGGTTAGATTCCATTGGCTAGCTGATGACACTTTGGAGACACCCTGGATTTATTTCAATAGTCTGTCCTTGCTTCCTCATGTTCTTTTCCTCCTGTTCTCATCTAACTTCTCACTGATGTTTTGAGAAGGTGAGGGGAGTACAGGAACAAAGAAGACAAGGAAGCAAAAACAGACTAATGAGAAATAGTCCCCTGATTCTAAATGATACTCTGAAAGGGCTTCCTTTTCATTTGAGTTTTTCCTGTCAAATTCACCATTATTAGGTCTTCCATTATCCTGTGAAGGCCCGTGATGAGATTTGTATAACACATGGTTTCCTCAAAAGCCTTTGATAATATCAGTTGTGGAAAACTCCTCAAGTAAATATGTTTCATGAATAACAAATAAGTGCTAGAATCATGAAACAGAAAAGTGTTGTACATTACATGAAGACTGTACATATCACATAACATCAGTGATTTATTTATTCATTGTTTTTATGAACTAGATCAGTGACTTCATGGATGTCATTCATTCATTAGTTATGGCCATAAGACTTCAGCTAACGGTGTGTGTCAAAAACCTTTGAATGTATTGTAACGTCAAAAAATATACATCAAATATTAAACACTGAGGTACTGTAGATATGATGCAAAATTCAGAGAGTTCCATTTCAACATTGAATGCATTGCATGGTAATATATTCAACCCCAATGCATTGTGGGAAAACTTAAATGCTTCGTGGGTATTTTTCAAACAGGGCCACGTTTGAACGTTGTAAAGTGTTTTAGATAGAAATGTCATGAATAGAGCTGATGTGATTCCTTACTCTACATGTTCCACATAGCATATTTTGTATCTAAATGTTCCAAAACTTGTGTCCTGCTGAACGTGCCCCATGTTGTGTTACGTTGCGTACTCTTCACCCAGAAATGTGCACCCGTTCACCTCTCATGCATTTAAAAGCAATCAGCAAAACCATGGCTGGAGGAATTTTCCATACTCCTTAAACTAACTCTTACCCTTAATCTATGGGAGAGAATCAAATCACTTTTTTTCTCACAGGAAATTACTACCCTGACTGAGGTCCTCTGAGTCAACAACTTAACTATAAACATATGTTAATTTAGTGCCACTGCTGAGCCAAATGCACTCTACTCAAATATGTCAAAACTCACCTCTTGCTACTGCAAGTCATCTGTTAAAAATTAATTATTATATTAACTTGTATGCATGGAAATTTTCATGTTTCTATACTGAGTAAATGAACAATGGGAGCGTCTACTTTTAACTGTAACATTGGTACCTACAGGAAGTTGGTATCCTGCTCTGGAGACTTCCTGATGTCACATTATAAAATAGCATGTATAATTTCTACTTGGAGAGCGTGTATCATTTCTACTTGGAGAGCGTGTATCATTTCTACTTGAGAGCGTGTATCATTTCTACTTGGAGAGCGTGTATCATTTCTACTTTGGAGAGCGTGTATCATTTTACTTGGAGAGCGTGATCATTTCTACTTGGAGAGCGTGTATCATTTCTACTTGGAGAGCGTGTATCATTTCTACTTGGAGAGCGTGTATCATTTCTACTTGGAGAGCGTGTATCATTTCTACTTGGAGAGCGTGTATCATTTCTACTTGGACGAGCGTGTATCATTTCTACTTGGAGAGCGTGTATCATTTCTACTTGGAGAGCGTGTATCATTTCTACTTGGAGAGCGTGTATAATTTCCAATGTCCAAGAGCCATCAGTGAAGTGACAGTTCTTTCCTTAAATTGAGCTTGTTATTACCCATGTGAGATTAAATTAATGCCGTTATGTAACAAGTCATTATCATTACAACTAAACAGCTGTGTCAGAAGCTGCATTATAGCCAGAGAAATACATGTGGTAATCAGAAAGAGACAATTCATTGCATAATAAGAAGGCTGTACATATCACATAACATCTGTGAATAACTCATTCATCATTTTTATGAATCAAATGATCAGATATTTCATGGATGTCATTAATTCATTAGTTATGGCCATAGGACTTCAGTTAAACGGTGTCACGCCCTGACCATAGATTGCTTTGTATGTTTCTATGTTTTGTTTGGTCAGGTTGTGATGTGGGTGGGCATTCTATGTTTTATGTCTAGGTTGTCTATTTCTGTGTTTGGCCTAGTATGGTTCCCAATCAGAGGCAGGTGTCAGTCATTGTCTCTGATTGGGAGCCATATTTAGGTAGCCTGTTTTTCTTTGTGTTTTGTGGGTGGTTGTTTCCTGTATCCTGTGTTAGTGTTTTCATCATACGGGACTGTTTCGGGTTTGTTTGTACTTTTGTTATTTCGTTCAGTGTTCTGTTTGGTGTATTAAATTATATCAATATGGACACTTACCATGCTGCGTATTGGTCCGATCCTTGCTACTCCTTGTCAGACGAAGAGGACGAAACCCGTTACAAACGGTGTGTGTCAAAAACCTTTGAATGTATTGTAACGTCAAAAAATATACATCAAACATTAAACACTAAGGTACTGTAGATATGATGCAAAATTCAGAGTTCTATTTCAACATTGAATAATACATTCAACCCCAATGCATTGTGGGGAAACTTAAATGCTTCATGTGTATTTTTCAAACAGGGCTACGTTTGAACGTTGTAAAGTGTTTTAGATAGAAATGTCATGAATAGAGCTGATGTGATTCCTTACTCTACATGTTCCACATAGCATATTTTGTAT
>NC_036866.1:2232452-2236005 GCF_002910315.2 Salvelinus sp. IW2-2015 | reverse complement strand
CGTACTGACACCCCTGTCTCTGCTCCCTTCTCGCCTGTGTTCCTTCGTTCTTCATTCCCTTCTCGCCCCCTGTGCTTCCTCCCTCTCGCCCCTGTCCCTCTCCTCCGCCCTTATATGTTCTCTCTCTCGCGCGTCTCTCCTCTCCGCCCACGTCTCTGGCTTCTCGCCCTGTTCTCCCTCCTTCGCCCCTGTCTCTCGTCGTTTCTCCCTCCTCCCCTTTCCCTCGTCTCCCTGTCTCTCTTCTTCTTCGTCTCTTCCTCCCTGTCTCTGTCTCTCCTCCTCTCGGGGGCCCCCCCTGTCTCTCCTCCTCGCCCCTGTCTGCTCCTCTCTCGCCCCGTCGACTCCCTCTCTCGCCCGTAGCAGTAAGATGCTGGTCAGAGCTGCTCGAGAAGCAGCGGTTTGCCGGTCTCTGATGCCACCGCTCTGACGCGATTGAAGCAGACGCGCAATCATTCAAGTGGAGTTTTTGTCTAAGTGTCAGCTCCAGCCACCCGACGGGTCAGCTGCTTCTAACCTGGGTGGGCAGCGTACGAAACCAGCCTGAGGCAAGCCGGGAGAAGAAAGAGGCGAAGCGCCTTCTACCTGTCATGCAGGTAAGAGAACCAGGGCCCTGTCATAGTTGTCTCACAGTAGGAGGCTACTTGATCAGTTTGGACCTTTAGATCATAAAATAACGTGACATTGAGGAGAGGGGGGCTTCATGAATTCCTAGATCAGTACTCACCCTGCATATATGTTTTTGTTATAAGCCCAGGGGGGATTGTTAGGACCTGTTACGTTGACGAAAGGGTGGGTGCGTAGAGGTGGTTGGGGAGTTGTGGCAGCGCCTGGGGGGGAGAGGCTAGGGTAGGGCGACGGGCGGACGGGTCCGCCGTGGGGAGTTGGCCGTTCTGACCCGGGTGGAGGAGTTTGCGGCGTATCCACGCCGACAGTTTAGCGCTGTTTCTCTAGGTGTCGGGTGCTGCGTGGTCGAACTGACTTGTTCGGCTTCCATGTTTTGTGTCAGCTGGTGTTGATGAGCTAGCCTGCCATCATCCTGGTGAGAACCTGGACACGCCGGGAGCTGCTGTGGTCAGACGCAGTCCGCTTGCATCCTTTGCGCCCGCCGCGGCCCCGCCCTGCAGGGGGCCCGGCGAGCCACTGCGACGCGCGCCGGCGCACCAGGCAAGCCCGAGCGCGCACCCAGCGTAGGGGACGCGCCCAGACCGCGTATGTGCCATTTGGCCGGCTGGCCGCGACCGCGCCGAGCGCGCCGGTGCTAGCTAGCAGCAGCGCAGCCCGGCGCTACGCAGCTCGGTGGCCCCCACCGCCAGAGCCCCACGTCGGCTGGACGGCGGGGCCCGCCTGCGCCGGCGACGGCGCCCTGCCCGGCAGCCAGGCCAGTGGCCCGCTGCCTACCCACAGCGTCTTCAGCACCAACTTCAGAGTGAGTCGGCCACACACCACACACCCACACACAACACAACATCACACTCACAAGTCACACACACCCACACACACACACTCTCTTATTGCCAACTTCAGGGAAAACGTGTGAGCATCTGGTTGTCGGTGACGTGCTCGGTCTCTTTCTCCTACTGCCTGGGCCGCGTCCCCCTCTTTCACTACGCCCTCGGTTCTCCTACTGCCTGGGTTCGCTCCACTCTTCACTACCTCCGTTCTTCCTACTGCCTTGGCTCGCTCCCTCTTGATTCACTACCTCGTCTCCTAACTGCCCGCCCCTGGTTCGCTCCCCTCTTTCACTCACCTCCGCTCTCCTACTCCTGGCTCGCGCCCTCTTTCACTACCTCGTCCTCCTGACTGCCTGGTTCGCTCCCTCGTTTCACTACCTCGTTCCTTACTGCGTTGGCATCGGCGCTCCCTCTCCACTACCTCGTCTCCTACTGCCTGGTTCGCTCCCCCTCTCAACTACCTTGTCTCCTACTGCGTTGGCTCGCCTCCCTCTTTGCAACTACCTTGTTCACGCCCTGGCTCGCTCCCTCTTTCACTACTTGTCTCCTATGCCTGGGCTTCGCTCCCTCTTCACACTCCTCTCTCCTCTCGCTACTGCCTGGCCGCTCGCCTCTTTCACTACCTCCTCTCCTACTGCCTGTGGCCGGCTCCCTCTTCACGTACCTCCTCTCCGTGTCCCTTCGCCTCCCGCTTCCACCCTCTCACTCTGCCTCCTCACCACTCCCTGGTTACGCTCCCTTGTTTTTTTTTCTTAACCGTGTTGTGTTACCTTCTGAACTGTGCCCCAGTTGTGTTACCGTTGTGTACCTTCACCCAGAAATGTGCACCCGTTCACCTCTCTGTGATTTAAAAGCATCACAAACCATGGCTGAGGGAATTTGCTCCATACTCCTGTAAACTAGTCCATTATTTTTTAATCTGATGGAGAAGTAATAGGAAAATAATAACTTTTTTCTGCAGAGAAATACTAACCTAGGCTGATCTCTGAATCAACAACCTAACTATAAAACAGATTTAATTTAGTGCCACTGCTGAGGCCAAATGCACTCTACTCAAATATGTCAAAACTCACCTCTGCGTACTGCAAGTCATCTGTAAAATATTATTATATTTAACTTGCTTGCATGGAACATTTTCATGTTTCTATATTGAGTAAATGGAACAAGGGGAGCATCTACTTTTAACTGTAACATTGGTACCTACAGGACGTTGGTATCCTGCTCTGGAGACTTCCTGATGTCACATTATAAAATAGCATGTATAATTTTAATGCAAGCTTCTGAGCATTCCAGGTTGGCAGGTAGCCTAGTGGTTAGAGCGTTGGACCAGTAACTAAAAAGGTTGCTGGATCAAATCTGTCAATCGTCCCCTGAGCAAGGCAGTTAACCTACTTTTCCCCAGGTCCTGTGGATGTTGATTAAGGCATCCCTCAGCACCTCTCTGATTCAGAGGGGTTGGGTTAAATGCGGACGACGCATTTCATTTGAAGGCATTCAGTTGTTCAACTGACTAGGTATCCCCCTATTAAGTCCTTGAACATATTGCATGGAAATATAGTCATCACCAATGCATTGTGGGAAAGCTTCATTGCTATTTTTGTGGGTCAACTGAAATTACATAGTTTGACTATTTACAGTTGGAAAAATCATCAGAATGGGATTACTAATAATTCTGGGGTCAAATAAACAGCTGTTAAAGTAAAGCTGAACCAAATATGCACTCATTTAAAATGTAATCGCAGTGTACAAATTCAGTACAAGCCTGAATTACTTTAACGTTGAGTAAAGGATATGACTGAGGGGAAACAGCAACTCTCATCTGTAACCTACAGGAGGTTAAGAAAATACAGAACCACTC
Source organism: Salvelinus sp. IW2-2015 (assembly GCF_002910315.2). Taxonomy (NCBI): domain Eukaryota; kingdom Metazoa; phylum Chordata; class Actinopteri; order Salmoniformes; family Salmonidae; genus Salvelinus; species Salvelinus sp. IW2-2015. Next base: position 2,232,696 of record NC_036866.1, on the reverse strand, counting down.
CTGCCCTGAAGACCCCTTTAAGTCACGTCATGGATGTGATCTGAATTTACTATTTAACCCGTACCTACTTCCTAGCAACTCACGTAGACTAGATCTGAGAGGATTGTGGAAAGGTGAACTAGATCTGAGAGGATTGTGGACAGGTGAAGTAGATCTGAGAGGATTGTGGACAGGTGAACTAGATCTGAGAGGATTGTGGACAGGTGAACTAGATCTGAGAGGATTGTGGACAGGTGAACTAGAT
>NC_036866.1:2229177-2232190 GCF_002910315.2 Salvelinus sp. IW2-2015 | reverse complement strand
AAAGTCAAACTAGATATTAGATCATTGGAAAGGTGAAAGCAACATGGCAACATATCCTCCCAGCCAATCAGATCTAAAGGAGGTGCCTATAGGGTGTAAGGGCTATAGGGATTGATTTGGAATTCAGAATTAGATGAAAAGAGTGTGCACAACGGGTGAATTTCTTTTGGCCCGGGTACCGGGCCTTGACAAAAGGAACTCGCCCAATTTCTACACTCCAACAGCAGGCAGTGTGATGTGACACTTTTTTGTTAACGAGTTCATTAAAAGTACAATCTATCATTTTAATTCTGGTAAAAAGTATTGACCGAGCAGGGCTGAAGTGGAGGGTCAGAAGGGTGATGTACATTGGTAACATTGAGGTTGTACATGTCACAGATGATGTCTGTACCCTTCCCGTTCATCATATTCATGACCCGAGCGATCAGTGATAGCTGAAGGGGCCTCACCAGGTTAGGATTAGTAAAGGGTCCTCACCAGGTTTGGATTAGCCTAAAGGGGCATCTCCAGGTTTGGATTAGCCTAAAGGGGCCTCTCCAGGTTTGGATTAGCCTAAAGGGGCCTCACCAGGTTTGGATTAGCCTAAAGGGGCCTCTCCAGGTTTGGATTAGCCTAAAGGGGCCTCACCATGGGGGGACCAGGTTTTGGATTAGCCTAAAGGGGCCTCTTCTAAGGTTTGGATTAGCCTAAAGGGGCCTCTCTAGGTTTGGATTAGCCTAAAGGGGCCTTTCTAGGTTTGGATTAGCCTAAAGGGGCCTCACCAGGTTTGGATTAGCCTAAAGGGTTCTCTCCAGGTTAGGATTAGCCTAAAGGGTTCTCTCCAGGTTAGGATTAGCCTAAAGGGTTCTCTCCAGGTTAGGATTAGCCTAACCTCACCAGGTTTGGATTAGCCTAAAGAGGCCTCACCAGGTTTGGATTAGCCTAAAGGGGCCCCTCCAGGTTAGGATTAGCCTATACATTTGAGGTAATAGCCTGCAGTGTCCTTTATTCATGGTTTGCTTAGAATATTCAATATTAGTCTATACTTTAATGCAACTAGAACTATAATGTATTGTTGTGTAAGAAGAAAAACAATAAAACTTGCTATTAAATTGGGAAATATTGTGGGAAATATATGAACATATTAAATTAACTTCAAACATTTTGCTCTTTTGAATATTCAGCACGACGCAATCTGGTAAATTGCCAGCTAGAGATACTTGGGCTTGATCTAAAACGCGTGTCAAACTCATTTCACGGAGGGTCTGCAGATTTTCGCTCCTCCCTTGTACTCGATTGATGAATTAATGTAACTAAGTAGGTCTCTGACTCCTCTCACCTGGTTGTCTAGGTCTTAATTGAAAGGAAAATCCCCAAAAAACAGCAGACACTAGGACCCTCCAACTCAACTCTGGACCTCGAAGCCAGTGCCACTGCATTTTTTTCATTGTTCCCCTCTAATCAGGGACTGGTTTAGACCAGGTGGGTGCAATTCATTATCAGGTAGAACAGAAATAGCCCAGTGGTCTGTATTGGGTGCTTGGGTCAGGGTATTGGGTGCTTGGGTCAGGGTATTGGGTGCTTGGGTCAAGGTATTGGGTATTGGGTGCTTGGGTCAGGGTATTGGGTGCTTGGGTGCTTGGGTCAGGGTACTGGGTGCTTGGGTCTGGGTATTGGTTGCTTGGGTCTGGGTATTGGTTGCTTGGGTCTGGGTATTGGGTGCTTGGGTCAGGGTATTGGGTGCTTGGGTCTGGGTATTGGGTGCTTGGGTCTGGGTATTGGGTGCTTGGGTCTGGGTATTGGGTGCCTGGGTCAGAGTATTGGGTGCTTGGGTCTGGGTATTGGGTGCTTGGGTCTGGGTATTTGGGTATTGAGTGTACAGACAGCCATAAATTAATCTGATGCTTTAATTTGCCGAAACCCCTCGCTAATGACCACACTGAGTGAATCTTGCGAGAGTATTAAAAACCTGACCTATTGCCATATAGTAGACCTTGGGTGGTGTCTAGAAGTCTGATATAACGAGAGGTAACATTATATAATGTGAGTATCAGGCTGTTGTAGACCTTGGGGCTAATAAGGACTATACACCTGCATCATAAACCCCATATTCTGAAACTGTTCTCCATGGTAAGTCATCTGGGGCAGAACACTGCACCAATTAGGAAGCAGATATTAGTACTGCATACAGATTCTGGATGGGAAACTAAAGTTTATTCATGGAAGGAATTTGACACAGAATAATTCAATGTGACATTTCCATTATCTCAGCTCATTTGTAATTTCATTGTAAAGAAAATGAGGTAATGATTGCCGGGTGAGGACTATTTCATTCTAAACCTAAGAGAATGAGGTAATGACTGAGGACTATTTCATTCTAAACCTAAGAGAATGAGGTAATGACTTCCGGTGAGGACTATTTACTGTAAACCTAAGAGAATGAGTAATGACTGAGGACAATTTCATTGTAAACCTAAGAGAATGAGGTAATGACTTCCGGGTGAGGACTATTTCACTGTAAACCTAAGAGAATGAGGTAATGACTGAGGACAATTTCATTGTAAACCTAAGAGATGAGGTAATGACTATTTCACTGTAAACCTAAGAGAATGAGGTAATGACTGAGGACTATTTCATTCTAAACCTAGGAGAATGAGGTAATGACTGCCAGATGAGGACTATTTCATTGTAAACCTAAGAGAATGAGGTAATGACTGAGGTCTATTTCATTGTAAACCTAAGAGAATGAGGTAATGACTGAGGACTATTTCATTCTAAACCTAAGAGAATGAGGTAATGACTTCCGGGTGAGGACTATTTCACTGTAAACCTAAGAGAATGAGGTAATGACTGAGGACTATTTCATTCTAAACCTAAGAGAATGAGGTAATGACTGAGGACTATTTCATTCTAAACCTAAGAGAATGAGGTAATGACTTCCGGGTGAGGACTATTTCACTGTAAACCTAAGAGAATGAGGTCATGCCTGAGGACTATTTAATTCTAAACCGAAGAGAATGAGGTAATGACTGCG
>NC_036866.1:2226100-2229152 GCF_002910315.2 Salvelinus sp. IW2-2015 | reverse complement strand
TTGAGGTGTTGGGTCTGGTTATGGGTCTTGGTCTGGGATATTGATTGAGTGTACGACAGCCAATATAAATATTAATCTATGCTTAATTTGCCGAAACCCCCGCTAATGACCACACTGAGTGAATCTTGGCGAAGTATTTAAAAACCTGACCTATTGCCATATAGTAGACCTTGGGTGGTGTCTAGAAGTCTGATATAACGAGAGGTAACATTATATTATGTGAGTATCAGGCTGTTGTAGACCTTGGCGAATAAGGACTATACACCTGCATCATAAACCCCATATTCTGAAACTTTTCTCCATGGTAAGTCATCTGGGGCAGAACACTGCACCAATTAGGAAGCAGATATTAGTACTGCATACAGATCTCTGGATGGGAAACTAAAGTTTATTCATGGAAGGAATTTGACACAGAATAATTCAATGTGACATTTCCATTTATCTCAGCTCATTTGTAATTTCATTGTAAAGAAAATGAGGTAATGATTGCCGGGTGAGAGACTATTTCATTCTAAACCTAAGAAGATGAGGTAATGACTGAGACTATTTCATTCTAAACCTAAGAGAGATGGTAAATCTTCCGGGTGAGGACTATTTCACTGTAAACCTAAGAGAATGAGAATGACTGAGGACAATTTCATTGTAAACCTAAGAGAATGAGGTAATGACTTCCGGGTGAACTATTTCACTGTAAACCTAAGAGAATGAGGTATGACTGAGGACAATTTCATTGTAAACCTAGAAAGAAGGGTAATGACTATTTCACTGTAAACCTAAGAGAATGAGGTAATGACTGAGGACTATTTCATTCTAAACCTAGGAGAATGAGGTAATGACTGCCAGATGAGGACTATTTCATTGTAAACCTAAGAGAATGAGGTAATGACTGAGGTCTATTCATTGTAAACCTAAGAGAATGAGTAATGACGTGAGACTATTTCATTCTAAACCTAAGAGAATGAGGTAATGACTTCCGGGTGAGGACTATTTCACTGAAACCTAAGAGAATGAGGTAATGACTGAGGACTATTTCATTCTAAACCTAAGAGAATGAGGTAATGACTGAGGACTATTTCATTCTAAACCTAAGAGAATGAGGTAATGACTTCCGGGTGAGGACTATTTCACTGTAAACCTAAGAGAATGAGGTCATGCCGTGAGGACTATTTAATTCTAAACCGAAGAGATGAGGTAATGACCCGGTAGAACTATTATCACTTGTAAACCTAAGAGGATGAGTAATGACTGAGGACATTTCATCTGTAAACCTAAGATGAGAGTAATGATTCCAGGTGAGGACTATTCACTGTAAACCTAAGAGGAATGAGGTAATGACTGAGGACTATTTCATTCTAAACCTAAAGAATGAGGTAATGACTGCCGTGAGGACTATTTAATTGTAAACCTAGAGAATGAGGTAATGACTGAGGACTATTTCACTGTGTAACCTAAGAGAATGAGGTAATGACCTGAGGACTATTTCATTTCTAAACCTAAGAGAATGAGTAATGACTCCGGTGAGGACTAATTCATTGTAAACCTAAGAGGATGAGGTAATGACTAGGACTATTTCACTGTAAACCTAAGAATGAGGTAAGACTGAGGCTGAGGACTATTTCATTCTAAACCTAAGAGAATGAGGTAATGACTGCCGGGTGAGGACTATTTCATTGTAAACCTAAGAGAATGAGGTAATGACTGCCGAAAAATATTTGTCATCTCCGAGTCTGATATGAATCTTTCTGAGCTATAGTCTTTTGTCATTAATGTCTAGATACATTGTGTAAACTCCACAGTGTGTGTTCAGACTACGACACTATATATCACCGCTTTTCTTTGTTCCTGTTACAAATGAGTTCAATGTTTCAAATGCTCAACAGGGAAAGGGGGATATCTAGTAAGTTGTCCAACTGAATGTATGTTCAACTGAAACGTGTCTTCCGCATTTAACCCCTCTGTTCCATCGGAGCTGTTATCTCCTACCAAACTCAGAGTTGGAATCTGTCTGAAGTGTGAAGCCTGAACAGTGTCCTCACCCCCCAAAAAATCTAAAGGGTTTGATTTAAACAGCAACAAATAATCCCCTTACCATATGATTTAACTACCTAATCATATAGAAATGGCATTTCCAATCAATTCACTGCTCTGGTACACCTCGAGATCTTTTTTTTTTTTAATAAGCCAAATTATGCTGAATGTGAAATATTTGTTTGGTTATCCCTAGTCCCATTATAATGATGAGGCTATTACTTCTCTGTTTGAAGACCTGTGATTGTATATTACAGTATTTACAGTCTCGTGTCAGATAGCGCTACAGCCGTCTGCACTGATGGCTCCTGTCAACTGCAAGAATGAAGCTGACGGAAGATATGTAGCTTTGAAAACTAAGTACAGTATTGGACCACGCAGAGAAAGAATGTAGTCTGATACGCTGTTCTACATTCATTTCCATTACCCAGATTTCCTCATTGAGTTTGATGCATTTTAACAACCAACAGTGAGCTTGTTGATGACATCGTATGGCAACCTCTCCCTCAATGTGAGCTAGACAAAGGAGATGATCGTGGACTACAGGAAAAGGAGGGCCCCATTTAACATCGACGGCGCTGAAGTGGAGAGGGTCGAGCGTTTCAAATTCCTTGGTGTCCACGTCACCAACAAACTATCATGGTCCAAACACACCAAGACAGTTGTGAAGAGGACACGACAACACCTTTTCCCTCTTAGGAGACCAAAAAATATATTTGGCATTGGTCCCCATATCTTGAAAAGTTCTACAGGTGCACCTTCGAGCGCATCCTGACCGGTTGCATCACTGCCTGGTATGGCAACTGCTCGGCATCTGACCGTAAGGCGCTACAGAGGGTAGTGCGTACGGCCCAGTACATCACTGGGGACAAGCTTCCTGACATCCTGGACCTATATACTAGGCGGTGTCAGAGGAAGGACCTAAAAATTGTCAAAGACTCCAGTCATCCAAGTCATAGCGGTACCGGAGCGCCAAGTCTAGGACCAAAAGGCTCCTGAACAGCTTCTACCCCCAAGCCATAAG
>NC_036866.1:2165723-2224428 GCF_002910315.2 Salvelinus sp. IW2-2015 | reverse complement strand
TAAGGCTGTGAACAATAATCAAATTCGCCACCCGGACTATTTCTTGACCCCCCCCCCCCTTTTTACACGTCTGCTACTCGCTGTTTATTACTGATGCATAGTTACTTCATTAGATGACCTCCACCACTAACCGTGCCCCTGCACATTGACGCAGTACCGGTACCCCTGTACATAGCCTCGTCTTGTCTATGCACTTTAAATTTTTTTTTACTTATTATTAGTAAATATATTTTCTACTCTATTTCTTCAGACCGGTTGTTGAATGTAAATAACAGCATTCACAGGTATTCGTCGCATGTTGACACAATAAAATTCTAATTATATTGTAATTAGGCGAGACAACAAAAGCAGAGGCTGTTATGACTCACATCTCACACTGTTCTTTCCGTAGTTTGAGAAGTAGAGAGAAGGTCTGGTGTAAACTGAGTGCATTCAAACTGAAATTGTCTTCCACATTAAACACCAACCCTCTGAACCTTAGGATGAGGTGCGGAAGGGATGCCTTAATTCACATCTGTGTCTTCTGCGCCCGGAAAACTTACTTCTTTTTTTTCTTTTTATGTAACTACCTTGCTCAGGGAAGAATTACATATTTTTACCTTGTTCAGCTGGACTCACATTCCAGCAACCTTTCAGTTACTGCCCAACACTCTAACCACTAGGCTACCTGCCACCTCTCTATATAATATATATATATATATTATATATATATATATATATAAAATGAGAGAGAGAGAGAGAGAGAGAGAGAGAGAAGAGAAGAGAGAGAGAGAGAGGAGAGAGAGAGCAGAGAGAGAGAAGAGAAAGAAGAGAGAGAGAAGAGAGAGAGAGAAAAGAGAGAGAGAGAGGAGAGAGAGAGAAGAAGAGAGAGAAAGAGAGAGAAAGGAGAGAAGAGAGAAGAGAGAGAGAGAGAAGATGAAGAGAGAGAGAGAGAGATTTTAAGTACAGCCACAATGTCACGGTTCACCTTATGTCTCGGCTATGGGAAGACAGAGAGGGTAGTTGTAGCGCCTCCAAGTGGTTGAGCCAGTTGACATTTTCACTTTCCTCTTGTCAGTCACGGGGTAATGCTTGAGACAGCACGATTGTCAAGCCCACCATACTCCTTGGCTCAGCTACACAGACAGCTCCATGTGAACCTGAATAAGCACCAGATCAGGCCGCCCACCCCTAAGCAATAAGCGGACGCTTAGCCTCGGCCGCTTAGAGGCCCCAAAACCAAAATAAATAACACATACTCACCACACGTAACGGCTGTGGTGAGTTAAATTAGGGTTCAAAAGTGATACCAGACACCTTGTTGACCATTATACAACATGCTGTCTGACAACTGTCAAGTAACATTGAATCCCTAACTAAATCCATCAGTCTCACCTGATCAATAACAAAAATATACAGGGGTCCAGCAAACATTACCCCAATTTCCCATGTGGGTATTCGTATGGACCATGTTTGCTGGGACAGCCTAGCCCACAACAATCCCACATCAGCCAACACAGCTAGCCAGTATACACCATTTGGTTTTGAAACATAAACTTGTAGATTAAAACATCTTCAGATTTATTGTAATACTGGAATTAATACCTAACACTGACAAAGTGTAACAGCGTCCGCACTAAGCACAGTGTTAATTTAACACAGATAGGTAGGAGCAAGCCCATGTAACGCTTTATAGGTTAACAGTAAAACTTTGAAATCAGCCCTTGCCTTAACAGGAAGCCAGTGTAGGGAGGCTAGCACTGGAGTAATATGATCACATTTTTGGGTTCTAGTCAGGATTCTAGCAGCCATATTTAGCACTAACTGAAGTTTATTTAGTGCTTTATCCGGGTAGCCGGAAAGTAGAGCATTGCAGTAGTCTAACCTAGAAGTAACAAAAGCATGGATACATTTTTCTGCATCATTTTTGGAAAGAAGGTTTCTGATTTTTGCAATGTTACGTAGATGGAAAAAAGCTGTCCTTGAAACAGTCTTGATATGTTCATCAAAAGAGAGTGTCAGTGTTGATTTAACACAGGAGAATTTGCTGTGAAGTTGGAATTTTACAATATTTCCACAATGCTGGCCTTCGTGTTTAGAGTCAATGAAATGATTTGGGTTTCAGCGATAGCTTTCTTTTGCACAGTGAAAGGAAGATGGACAGTTGTTGACTTATTGTGTCCACATTTCAAAATGAAACCTACTGTAGTCACAAAAGTAAATATTCCTTAGCCAATGAGTTCTGCGGTGGTGCTTTTTTTAATGCAGTTTTGTCTCCAGGTGAAATTTATTCTGATGACCCTTTAAAAGGGTGAAAACGGGTGAAGAAATATACAGAATTGTGTGGTTGAAATACATAAAGCACACTGCAGCCTTTGTGTGAGACTGAACACATAGGAGAAGCATACCACATCCTTTCTTTCCTGTACGGAATTGGCAGGTCGACATTTACAGGGATTCAAATGTGTTTGTGTAGTGTTCTCACGGCTTTGAATGAGTCCGTGTCAAACTGACAATTTACCTGACCAAACAACACAACTGCATGAGTCTTTTAGGATGATGTTGAAACTGCTGAAGAACCCTAAAATAAGCAGTTTCTCTTCTTTAAAAATAATATTTTGAAAAATGTAATCTCAGGTAAGGCTTAAAAATAATTGTAAAAAATCATTCCCCCACCCTTCTTCAAGGTCCCCAAACAGTCATTCTGATTCCCATGTAAAATAGTCTTTATAGTGATTAAAATATCACCCATAAACTTTTGAGGAAATATAAATATTTTGGGGAAAAGTACTTTTTCTCTCATGGCTAACTAGAGTTCCTTCAGAATGTATTCATACCCCGAGACTTATTCCACATGCTGTTGTTCCAGCCTGAATAAATTTTTTTATAAACATATTATTATTATTATTTCTCACCCATCTACTTACAATAAGTGAAAACATGTTAGACATTTTTGCTAATTTATTGAAAATAAATTACAGAAATACCCCTGAGTCAATACTTTGTAGAAGCACCTTTGGCAGCGATTACAGCTGTGAGTCTTTCTGGGTAAGTCTCTAAGAGCTTTCCACACCTGGATTGTATAACATTTTCCCATTGTTTTTTTTCTGAAATTCTTCAAGCTTTGTCAAATTGGTTGTTGATCATTGCTAGGCAACCATTTCAGGTCTTGCCATAGATTAAAACTGTAATTCAGCCACTCAGGGATATTTATTGTCTTCTTGGTTTTAGGTTATTGTCCGGCTGAAAGGTGAATTCATCTGTGTCTGATATGGAAAGCAGACTAAACCAGGTTTTCCTCTAGGCTTTTGCCTGTGCTTAGCTCCATTCCATTTATTTTTTCATCCAGAAAAACTCACCAGTCCTTTCATGATTACAAGCATACCCATAACATGATACAGCCACCACTATGCTTGAAATTATGGAGAGTGTTACTCAGTAATGTGTTGTATTGGATTTGCACCAAACGTAACACTTTGAATTCAGGACAAAAAGTAAATTGCTTTGCTAATTTTTATTCTCCCAGTATTACTTTAGTGCCTGGTTGCAAACATGATACATGTTTTGGAATATTTTTATTCTGTATAGGCTTCTGTATTTTCCCTCTGTCAGTTAGGTTAGCATTGTGGAGTAACTACAATGTTGTTGATCCATCCTCAGTTCTCTCTTACCACAGCCATTAAACTCTGTAACTGTTTTAATGTCACCATTGGCGTCATGGTGAAATCCCTGAGCGATTTTCTTCCTTTTTGGTAATTGAGTTAGGATTTTTTTTAATAAAAAATAAATAAATATATTTTCACCTTTATTTAACCAGGTACAAGTTCTCATTTACAACTGCGACCTGGCCAAGATAAAGCAAAGCAGTTCGACACATACAACAACACAGAGTTACACATCGAATAAACAAACATACAACATACAATCAATAATACAGTAGAAAAGTATATTTACAGCATGTGCAAATGAGGTAAAATAAGGGAGGTAAGGCAATAAATAGGCCATGGTGGCGAAGTAATTACAATATAGCACTTAAACACTGGAATGGTAGAATATGTAGAAGATGAATGTGCAAGTAGAGATACTGGGGTGCAAAGGAGTAAGATAAATAAATAAATACAGTATGGGAATGAGGTAGATTGGATGGGCTATTTACAGATGGGCTATGTACAGGTGCATTGATCTGTGAGCTGCTCTGACAGCTGGTGCTTAAAGCTAGTGAGGGAGGTAAGAGTCTCCAGCTTCAGTGATTTTGCAGTTCGTTCCAGTCATTGACAGCAGAGAACTGGAAGGAAAGGCCAAAGGAAGAATTAGCTTTGGGGGTGGCCAGTGAGATATACCTGCTGGAGCATGTGCTACGGGTGGGTGCTGCTATGGTGACCAATGAGCTGAGATAAGGCGGGGCTTTACCTAGCAGAGACCTGTAGATGACCTGGAGCCAGTGGGTTTGGCGACGAGTATGAAGCGAGGGCCAGCCAACGAGAGCGTACAGGTCGCAGTGGTGGGTAGTATATGGGGCTTTGGTGACAAAATGGATGGCACTGTGATAGACTGCATCCAATTTGTTGAGTAGAGTGTTGGAGGCTATTTTGTAAATGACATCGCCGAAGTCGAGGATCGGTAGGATGGTCAGTTTTACGAGGGTATGTTTGGCAGCATGAGTGAAGGATGCTTTGTTGCAAAATAGGAAGCCGATTCTAGATTTAATTTTGGATTAATGACGCCTGTATCTTTGTAGTGACTGGGTGTATTTATACACCATCCAAATTGTAATTAATAACTTCACCATGCTCAAAGATAATTGTATGTGTGGGGTACAGAGATTAGGAATTCATTCAAAAATCATGATAAACACTATTACTGCACACATAGTCCATGCAACTTATTATGTGAACCTGTTAAGCACATTTTTACCCCTGAACTTATTAAGGCTTGCCATAAGAACAGGGTTGAATACTTATTGACTTAAAACATTTCAGCTTTTCATTTTGAATTAATTTGTAAACATTTAGAAAAACATAATTCCACTTTAACATTATGGGGTATTGTGTGTAGGCCAGTCACCAAAAATCTCAATTTAATCCATTTTAAATTCAGGCTGTAACACAACAAAACGTGGAAAAAGTCAAGGGGTCTGAATACTTTCTGAAGGCACTGTACCAGGAAGTTTGAAAAGACAGGCTGAGTGGGCGGGGAGCTTATATTCATGAGCTTGCCTTCATTGACAGCTCTTAGAAACACCTATGTCAAGAAACTTGGATGCTGTGAGCAGTAAAATCATCTCAAGCAAATTTGGTGATACACAAAGCAACTCAAACAACATTGAAATTGCATCAATGGTGTAAACATTTTGGTACATCTCCTGTTTTCCATATCTCTTGTGATACAGTTCACAGCAGCAGTGACGGATGTGTTAACATGACAAATGCGTCAGAGTTTTGAACGACCTTCCCCTCCTTTTATTTTATGCTGGCTGAAAACCTAGCTAGCCAGTAACAAATACCAGACACAGATGAAAGGGGAAACATATAAGTATCTTTGCCGTAGATGAATAGTATAATCATTAAATTATATTTGTAGGGCAGCCCTCGAAGTGACTCTTCTTACAACGCAGATACACACACTTTATTTCTCTCTCCCGCTCCTATGAGCTACGGGCCATGGCTCAAGCCATGGTTTCTTTGTTTCTCTCTCTGATCATGCTTAGAATAATGCTTTGTTAATGTCAGCATTGCATTGAAACTTAAGCTCTATACATTGTATGTGAATCCATTCATTTGACAAAGTATGCAGAACAAAAATATAAACGCAACATGCAAACTGTTGGTCCCATGTTTTATGAACTAAAATAAAAAATCCCAGAAATGTTTCATATGCACAAAAAGTTTATTTCTCTCAAATTCGTTTACATCCCTGTTAGTGAGAATTTCTCCTTTGCCAAGATAATCCATCCACCTGACAGGTTTGGCATATCAAGAAGCTGATTAAACAGCATGATCATTACACAGGTGCACCTTGTGCTGGGGCCAATAAAAGGCCACTCTAAAATGTGCAGTTTTGTCACACAACACAATGTCACAGATGTCTGAAAATTTGAGGGAGAGTGCAATTTGCATGCTGACTGCAGGAATGTCCACCAGAGCTGTTGCCAGATAATCAAATGTTAATTTCTCTACCATAAGCCAACTCCAATGTCGTTTTAGAGAATTCGTCACTATGTCTAACCATCCTCACAAGCACAGACCACGTGTAGCCACCACAGGACCTCCACATCAGGCTTCTTCACCTGCGGGATCATCTGAGACCAGCCACCCTGACAGCTGATGAAAGTGTGGGTTTGCACAACCAAAGAATTTCTGCACAAACTGTCAAAAACCGTCTCAGTGAAGCTCATCTGCGTGCTCGTCGTCCTCACCAGGGTCTTGACCGGACTGCACTTCAGTGGGCAACTGGCATGCTGGAGAAGTGTGCTCTTCATGGATGAATCCCGGTTTCAACTGTACCTGGCTTGCAGTATGCTGATGTCAGCACCCCCATGGTGGCGGTGGGGTTATGGTATGGGCAGGAATAAGCTACGGACAACCAACACAATTGCATTCTATTGATGGCAATTTGAATGCACAGAGACACTGTGACGAGATCCTGAGGACCACTGTAGAGCCATTCATCCACCTACATCACTTCATGTTTCAGCATGATAAGGCATGGCCCCATGTCACAAGGATCTCTACACAATTCCTGGATGCTGAAAATGTCCAAGTTCTTCCGTGGCCTGCATACTCACCAGACATGTCACCCATTCAGGTTGTATCACAACCGGCCGTGATTGGGAGTCCCATAGGGCGGCGCACAATTGGCCCAGCGTCATCTGGGTTTGGCTGGTGTAGGCCGTCACTGTAGATAGGAATTTGTTCTTAACTGACTTTCCTAGTTAAATATATATATATATATATTTTTACATTTGAGTATGTTTGGAATGCTCTGGATCAAAGTGTATGACAGTGTGTTCTAGTTCCCGCCCAAATCCAGCCACTTTGCACAGCCATTGAAGAGGAGTGAGACAACGTTGTGAAGGAGATGTGTAGTGCTGCATGAATGGTGGTCACACCAGATACGGACTGGTTTTCTGATCCACTCCCCTACCTTTGTTTTAATATGGTTTTTGAACACTATAATTTGTTTACAAGCATGATAGTTGTACTTTTAGTTTATGGTTGAAGCAGCTTGCTGGCTATCAGCCAATCAGTGTTTCTCAACGAGTTCAAAGCACTTGAATTAACATTTCTCAAAATAATTTATCTCTTCTAAATCATTTCATTGCAAAATACCGTGGGTCTTACACAACTTTTTTTTTGCGTCTGGCGTGACGTCATCACGTCATACTCATAGATCTGTCACGGGTGCACAAAGTGCGTTAATCAAATCTGTACACACCTCTGTGAAGAGTATGTAATTACATGCTACTGCTCTAATTATTTGTAACTACATTTGCAGCGCTCGCAGGTGAGTGATTTAACTTTGGCAATGTGAAGTCAAATGCGTTGTGTGAAAGTAAAGCTGTCCAGTGTGCAGCCATGTGAATTTATTTTTGACAGATGCGACCCTAACTTTTATCACCAGTGTTTTAGCTAACTAATTATTATTACTATTAGCAAACAGTAAAGGTAGCTAAGCCTATTAATTGTCCCACAACCCTTTACATTATAGCTACGTTTAAGTTTTTGTCTTTTTTTTTTATGGCCACACAACAGCAGCTGTATGGAAGCATACAGTATGTGGCCTAGCTTCGATACAACCTTGGCCATGTGTAGACTTGACAGTTCATGTAGATTTAGTATTCTGATCATAGTTCTGAACATGGAATTACGAACGAGTCGATGTGTCCGGATCCCCTATTCACGCACTATATTCAAGTGCCAGTATTCATTCTACAAACGGTGGAATAGGCTAAATATGATAACACAACAACTACTGAAGGCTGTAGCTAAGTAGCCAGCTGACCTATGTGGCTAGCAAGCAACGCTAAAGGGATTGCAAATGGGTTAGCATAAGTCTAGACCAACGAAAAAAAAATCGCTTTTCTTAATATTCGCTAGAAGGCTAGCATTTATGAGGCTAGGAACGTATTTCATCCGAAGTTCTAATGAAAAGGTGCCTCGGTCCCAAAACACAAGTTTTCTGGAGACTTGTGCCACTTGCTGGAGGAGTGCTGATGGCGTTGCCCACTGTATGCGTTTTCGGTAGCCTGATTGCGTCCAGACTGAGAAGAAATCTGCACACAATGCAGCCCTGCCAGATCTGAACACAATCAGACAACAAAGCGACTTATGCGCATCTAGACCCGTATTTTCAATACGATCTTCCTATTCTGATAGCAATGTCGAATGTTTCTAGATTCGGGTTGCAGCGAAGCAAATGTGGCTGTACTTGAACTTTTCAAATATCTCAAATGTGCCTTGGCATGTCAACTATCTTGATAGCTAGGATTGTCCTTTACATTTAACAATGCTTGTGTGACCAGAAAATGACAAAAGTTAGCTAGTTGTTTTAGATTAGAAAGTGACTTGTAAACAACATTGATTATTTCAATAGCAATTGCATTTGAGATGCTTTATGTTGTATATTAATGTGTATATATTTCTCAGTCTAAGCATTTTTCATGGGCATATTCATTACGTCAATTCTGTTCCAAAACGTTTCTTAAACTAAATTAAATGGAACGAAACGGGGAGGGACCTACCTGAGTTGGTCCAATAAACTCTCGTTTTAAACTAATTTGGACTAATGATTACTCCCCCATCGTGACCTTTTTTCTTTGCATTCCTTCTCTGTAGCATCAATGGCATTAGCGGAATCTAAACCAAACCTCAGCCATCTACAGGTGTCTGAGCTAGTGAAGAGGCTCTTTGGCTTGACGCCATCCCAGATTCACCCGCTGCCCAGCTACGATGACCAGAACTTCCACTTGGTGGTCAGTGAAGACGACGAGTACGTCCTGAAGGTAATGAACACTGAGGACAGTCAGAACCCCACTCTGCTGGAGCTGCAGACTCACGCCATGACCTTCCTGCACGAGAGGGGGCTTCCTGCCCAGACCGTCCTCCCCGCCACCTCAGGACAAGTCATGAGCCTGGTGGACATCGGTATGTATGAAGCTCACACGAGACCGAGCCATGGGATATGCTCTGGGAATCACCAGATGTTACTGTATGATCATGGTTTAATTGCATGTAAGACCTATTAACAAAAATCAGTGTCTGCTGGTTTTCTCTTCTCCCTGGTACTTAGTCAATCTATTTAGTAGAAATGGACACCTATAGGGGCATTCCATACGGGAGTGACGCAAAGATATTTATAATGTTTTGGATCTTCCTGAAATTAAATACATTGAAACCCAAAGGACCTTTCTATGGATTTAATTTCAGGAAGATCTAAAACATAAAAAGATTTTGGCCAATCTTGTATGGAATTGCCCATATCAAAATCAGTAGAATTGTTTTGATACAATATACAATGTGTGTGAGTGTGTTATACTACCATTCAAAACTTTAGGGTCACTTAGAAATGTCCTTGTTTTTGAAAGAAAAGCATTTTTTTTTGTCCCATTTCAAATGACATCAAATTGATCAGAAACACAGTGTAGACATTGTTAATGTTTTAAATGACTATTGTAGTTGGAAACGGCTGATTTTGAATGGAATATCTACATAGGCGTACAGAGGCCCATTATCAGCAACCATCACTCCTGTGTTCCAATGGCACGTTGTGTTAGCTAATCCAAGTTTATCATTTTAAAAGGATAATTGATCATTAGAAAACCCTTTTGCAATTATGTTAGCACAGCTGAAAACTGTTGTCCTGATTTTAAAGAAGCAATAAAACTGTCCTTTAGACTAGTTGAGTATCTGGAGCATCAGCATTTGTGGGTTTGAATACAGGCTCAAAATGGCCAGAAACAAAGTACTTTCTTCTGAAACTCCTCAGTCTATTCTTGTTCTGAGAAATGAAGGCTATTCCATGTGAGAAATTGCCATGAAGATCTTGTACAACGCTGTGTACTACTCCCTTCACAGAACAGCACAAACTGTCTCTAACCAGAATAGAAAGAGGAGTGGGAGGCCCCAGTGCACAACTGAGCAAGAGGACAAGTACATTAGAGTGTCTAGTTTGAGAAACCGATGCCTCACAAGTCCTCAACTGGCAGCTTCATTAAATAGTACCCGCAAAACACCAGTCTCAACATCAACAGTGAAGAGGCGACTCCGGGATGTTGGCCTTCTAGGCAGAGTTGCAAAGAAAAAGACATCTCAGACTGACCAATGAAAAGATTAAGATGGTCAAAAGAACAGACACTGGACAGAGGAACTCTGTATTCTGCTTAACCTTTCTAGGGTAGGTGGGATGGTAGCCTCCCACCTGGCTAACATCCAGTGAAATTGCAGAGCGCTAAATTCAAAAATACTAAATTAAAATATTTAACATTCTTGAAAATATGTGTTTTACATCAAAATAAAGCTTAACTTCTTGTTAATCCAGCCGCCGTGTCAGATTTCAAAAAGGCTTTACAAACCATGCGATTATCTGAGGACAGCACCCCGCATACAAACACATGAAAATCATATTTCAACCAGGCAGGTGTGACACAAAAGTCAGAAATAGCGATATCAAAAATGCCTTACCTTTGATCTTCTTCTGTTGGCACTCCAAAAGGTCCCAGTTACATCAGAAATGGTCCTTTTGTTCGATAATGTCCTACTTTATATCCATTAAAAACTCAGTTTAGCTGGCGCGCTTCAGTCAATAATCCACTCAGTTTCCCTCCATCAAAATGCATACAAAATGAATCCCAAACGTTACTAATAAACTTTTCCAAACAAGTCAAACAACGTTTTATAATCAAACCTTAGGTATCCTAATACGCAAATAAACGATACAATTTAAGACTGAGAATAGTATGTGCATTACCGGAGATAAATAAGAAAGAATTAGCTTTCCTCCACGCGCTTGGAAACACTACAGTCAAAATGGGAGCCACCTAGAAAAACTACAATTTCTGGGAATTTTTTCCAAAAAACAGCCTGAAACTCTGTCTAAAGACTGTTGACATCTAGTGGAAGCCCTAGGAACTGCAATTTGGGAGGACTTGGGCTTATAATTATAGTACTAGCCATTGAAAATAGTGGTAAGCGGACATGTTTTTGTTGATGGTTTGTCCTCTGGGTTTTGCCTGCCATATCAGTTCTGTAATACAATTATGTCTGTGAGTAACAGTTTTAGAAACTTTAGTGTTTTCTATCCAAATCTACCAATTATCTGCATATCCTAGCTTCTGGGTCTGAGTAACAGGCAGTTTACTTTGGGCACGCTTTTCATCCGGATGTCAAAATGTAAAATACTGACCCCTACCCCAGAGAGGTTAAGACACTCCTTCTCTCTAATCATTACATCTTATGGTTCAACAGTAAAGAGTAACAGGATACCATACCCTTATTACTCAAGGGAATCTGTCCTCACCTCCTGACCTCAACCCCTCCTTCACCTAATCCATAGGTGTCCATCTGTCTTCCCTATATCAACACGTTGCTCTCCTCTCATCCACCCAACACATTCCAAAGCCTTCTGGCTTTCTTCAGAGAACCCTTAACTTCTGACATAAAACCCAGTCTCTTTTACTCCTCTGATTCTATGCTTCTTTCCTATTATTTATTTAAAATCTCAATGTTCAAAGTTTAGCCGATTCCAACAGTCCTTCTTGAATAATAGCGTCCTAATGTTCAATTTACATAAACTTGGAAATTACTAATAAATGAATTTACAAGAAAAAACTAACAAATGATTATAAAATATGAATTAAACAAATCAACAAACATTCACCACAAGGTTTACAAATTCAGAGACTTATGGCCTCTACTATGATCACACATTTTTATTTCCATCTATCATAACAAAATGCTATTCTAGCTGAATCTGCTGCCTCGTTCTATGGCAGATGGAGCAGCGTTTAGTTTCTCCACTTTCCCCTTCTGGTTCCTAAGAGAGTGATGGCACAAGTCTTGGAAAGCAACAAAAAGACACACAAAACATAACAGTAGTTATGATTGTGATAAGCTATGCATAATTATATATGCATGAAAACCAAAGGCTGAGACCATGACAATTCCCACACTCTCTCTTCACCTGACTCTATGCCTCCAGGATACTTTCCTGCCGGGTTCCACAAAAATGAAAGTTCTAAAGCTTCCTCATCCTTTCACCCAGTCTTCCCCTTTAGGCCCCAGGTTCTGATAGGTGTTCCCAAGTCATGTCATTTTCACTTTGTTCCCCACTCCTCCAATTTCACCTGATAGGCACGACACCTGATATGCAAGTGCGTATCCCTCATCCACGTTCCATCCTCTTGAGGTAACTCAGCACTGTATATGCTTTCCATCCAATACCTTCAACATTTTGTTCACAGTACAATTACCCCTCTATCCTCTATCATATGATGCATTAACCCATAAAGCAGCTAAACCCCAAACCAACTATGATGTTTATAGTAGTTCCCCAGACCCCACCCATCTGTATGTCTTACAGTGAAATCTAGTCACTCTCTCTCTGTCACTCGCTTCCGTGTCATGGTGTCTTCACTCACCCATTATGTAGCTGGACCTCACTTCACGTGAGAACTATGCCCCCCCAAGGAGAGACATGACCATCTTTAAGTACTGTACAGAGTAGTGTGTGTCCATACCAATGGGTCCCAACACCCCGCCTGGTGTCTCTTGATGAACACTCAATCTCCAGAATTCAGCCCGTGCCCTTGGTTATATCTCTGCTTTCCCCTGAGTATTTACACACTGCAACACATGACATTTCCTGACAACATCATTTGTGATGTTTGAATAACCGCATGCATCGGTCCCCCAGTTACCAGTAACCAATCCATGTGACATGAGTCGTCATAACCTGATATCCCACAATGCTACTACAGTAACCACTGCTCCTTCCAACATGACCATGACTATAGTCTCACAATACCCTCATTTTGCAGTAGTCCAGTTCCATGCTATCAATATAGCATCCTTCGCTACTATCCTGCTCCTTCAGTTACTGTCCCTACTGCTCCTTCAGTTACTGTCCCTACAGCTCCTTCAGTTACTGTCCCTACGGCTCCTTCTGTTACTGTCCCTACGGCTCCTTCAGTTACTGTCCCTACTGCTCCTTCTGTTACTGTCCCTACGGCTCCTTCAAAGTTAATGTCCCTACGGCTCCTTCAGTAATGTCCCCTACGGCTCCTTCAGTTACTGTCCCTACGGTCCTTCAGTTACTGTCCCTACGGCTCTTCAGTTACTGTTCCCTACGGCTCCTTCAGTTACTGTCCTACGGCTCCTTCAGTTACTGTCCCTACGGCTCCTTCAGTTACTGTCCCTACGGCTCCTTCAGTTACTGTCCCTACGGCTCCTTCAGTTACTGTCCCTACGGCTCCTTCAGTTACTGTCCCTACGGCTCCTTCAGTTACTGTCCCTAGCTCTACTGTCCCTACGGCTCCTTCAGTTACTGTCCCTACGGCTCCTTCAGTTACTGTCCCACGGCTCCTTCAGTTACTGTCCCCACGCTCCTTCAGTTACTGTCCCCACGGCTCCTTCAGTTACTGTCCCACGGCTCCTTCGTTACTGTCCACGGCTCCTTCTTTACTGTCCCTACGGTCCTCTGTTAGTGTCCCTACGGCTCCTTCTGTTAGTGTCCCCACGGCTCCTTCTGTTAGTGTCCCCACGGCTCCTTCTGTTAGTGTCCCCACGGCTCCTTCAGTTACTGTCCCTACGGCTCCTTCTGTTAGTGTCCCTACGGCTCCTTCTGTTACTCCCCTACGGCTCCTTCTGTTACTCTCCCTACGGCTCCTTCTGTTACTCTCCCCACGGCTCCTTCTGTTACTCTCCCTACGGCTCCTTCTGTACTCTCCCTACGCTCCTTCTGTTACTCTCCCTACGGCTCCTTCTGTTACTCTCCCTACGGCTCCTTCTGTTACTCTCCCTACGGCTCCTTCTGTTACTCTACCCACGGCTCCTTCTGTTAGTGTCCCACGGCTCCTTCTGTTAGTGTCCCCACGGCTCCTTCTGTTACTCTCCCTACGGCTCCTTCTGTTACTCTCCCTACGGCTCCTTCTGTTACTCCCAGGCCCCTTATACTCTCCCTACGGCTCCTTCTGTTACTCCCCTACGGCTCCTTCTGTTACTGTCCCTACGGCTCCTCTGTTACTCTCCCTACGGCTCCTTCTGTTACTCTCCCTACGGCTCCTTCTGTTACTTCCCCACGGCTTCCTTCTGTTACTCTCCCCACGGCTCCTTCTGTACTCTCCCCACAGGCTCCTTCTGTTACTCCCACGGCTCCTTCTGTTACTCTCCCCACGGCTCCTCTGTTACTCTCCCACGGCTCCTTCTGTTACTCTCCCCACGGCTCCTTCTGCTTACTCTCCCTACGGCTCCTTCTGTTACTTTCCCTACGGCTCCTTCTGTTACTCTTCCCTACGGCTCCTTCTGTTTACTCTCCACGGCTCCTTCTTACTCCCCAGGCTCCTTCTGTTACTCTCCCCACGGCTCCTTCTGTTACTCTCCCACGGCTCCTTCTGTACTCTCCCCACGGCTCCTTCTGTTACTCTCCCCACGGCTCCTTCAGCTACTCTCCCCACGGCTCCTCTGTTACTCTCCCCACGGCTCCTTCAGCTACTCTCCCCACGGCTCCTTCAGCTACTGTCCCACGGTCCTCTGTTACTGTCCCACGGCTCCTTCTGTTACCTCTCCCTACGGCTCCTTCTGTTCGTTCCCCACGGCTCCTTCTGTTTACTGTCCCACGGCTCCTTCTGTTACTGTCCCACGGTCCTTCTGTTACTGTCCCTACGGCTCCTTCTGTTACTGTCCCTACGGCTCCTTCTGTTACTGTCCCTACGGCTCCTTCTGTTACTGTCCCTACGGCTCCTTCTGTTATGTCCCTACGGTCCTTCTGTACTGTCCCACGGCTCCTTCTGTTACTCTCCCCACGGCTCCTTCTGTTAGTGTCCCACCGCTCCTTCTGTTAGTGTCCCACGGCTCCTTCTTTAGTGTCCCCACGGCTCCTTCTGTTAGTGTCCCCACGGCTCCTTCTGTTAGTGTCCCCACGGCTCCTTCTGTTAGTGTCCCCACGGCTCCTTCTGTTAGTGTCCCACGGGCTCCTTCTGTTAGTGTCCCCACGGCTCCTTCTGTTAGTGTCCCCACGGCTCCTTCTGTTAGTGTCCCCACGGCTCCTTCTGTTAGTGTCCCCACGGCTCCTTCTGTTAGTGTCCCCACGGCTCTTCTGTTAGTGTCCCCACGGCTCCTTCTGTTAGTGTCCCCACGGCTCCTTCTTGTTAGTGTCCCCACGGCTCCTTCTGTTAGTGTCCCCACGGCTCCTTCTGTTATGTTCCCACGGCTCCTTTCTGTTAGTGTCCCCACGGCTCCTTTCTGTTAGGGTCCCCACGGCTCCTTCTGTTAGTGTCCCACGGCTCCTTCTGTTAGTGTCCCCACGGCCCTTCTAGTGTCCCACGCTCCTTCTGTTAGTGGTCCCACGGCTCCTTCTGTTAGTGGTCCCCACGGCTCCTTCTGTTAGTGTCCCCACGGCTCCTTCTGTTAGTGTCCCACGGCTCCTTCTGTTTAGTGTCCCCACGGCTCCTTCTGTTAGTGTCCCCACGGCTCCTTCTGTTAGTGTCCCCACGGCTCCTTCTTAGTGTCCCCACGGCTCTTCAGCTACGTCCCCACGCTCCTTCAGCTACTTTCCCACGGGCTCCTTCAGCTACTGTCCCCACGGCTCCTTCTGTTAGTGTTCCCCACGGCTCCTTCAGCTACTGTCCCCACGCTCCTTCAGTACTTCCCACGGCTCCTTAGCTACTCAGGCTCTTCGTTAGTGTCCCACGGCTCCTTTGTTAGTGTCCCCACGGCTCCTTCTGTTAGTGTCCCCACGGCTCCTTCTGTTAGTTCCCCACGGCTCCTTCTGTTAGTGTCCCCACGGCTCCTTCTGTTAGTGTCCCCACGGCTCCTTCTGTTAGTGTCCCCACGGCTCCTTCTGTTAGTTGTCCCCACGGCTCCTTCTGTTAGTGTCCCCACGGCTCCTTCTGTTAGTGGTCCCCACGGCTCCTTCTGTTACTCTCCCTACGCTCCTTCTGTTAGTGTCCCCACGGCTCCTTCAGCTTACTGTCCCCACGGCTCCTTCTAGTTAGTGTCCCCACGGCTCCTTCTGTTAGTGTCCCCACGGCTCCTTCTGTTAGTGTCCCACGGCTCCTTCTGTTAGTGTCCCCACGGCTCCTTCTGTTAGTGTCCACGCTCCGTTCTGTTAGTTCCCCACGGCTCCTTCTGTTAGTGGTCCCACGGCTCCTTCTTTTAGTGTCCCCACGGCTCCTTCTGTTAGGTGTCCCCACGGCTCCTTCTGTAGTGTCCCCACGGCTCCTTCTGTTAGTGTCCCCACGGCTCTTCTGTTTAGTGTCCCACGGCTCCTTCTGTTAGTGTCCCACGGCTCCTTCTGTAGTCCCCACTGCTCTTCTGTTAGTGTCCCCACGGCTCCTTCTGTTAGGGTCCCACGGCTCCTTCTGTTAGGGTCCCCACGCTCCTTCTGTTAGCTCTCCCTACGCTCCTTCTGTTAGTGTCCCCTACCCGGCTCCTTCAGCTACTGTCCCCACGGCTCCTTCTGTTAGTGTCCCCACGGCTCCTTCTGTTAGTGTCCCCACGGCTCCTTCAGCTACTGTCCCCACGGCTCCTTCTGTTAGTGTCCCTACAGAGCCTCTGCCGTGAGAATACTTCCTGCATGTAATCTGTCAAATGTTCACCGGCTGTTAGAAATTGGAGAAAAATAATATCCAACCTAACAAAACTGAGTCACAGGTGTCCTGAAAGTTTACCATAGTGTCTGAAATGCCACCACTATCTCCTCTACTCTCACCATGATCTGGGTATGTGTAATGTTCAACTAAATCCCCATATTGTGTACAGTTAGCTGTCCTCCCTCTTCTATGAGCTATCTCCTGTAACAAGATACAGTCTCTGGGAATGATACTCCTCTATCATTACATCTAACCCATAACACACTATACTCCTCTATCACTACATCTAACCCATAACACACTATACTCCTAATTCATGTTCTACAGTTATAAACATACTAACACATTCTCAAATCAGTTAGTCAATATACAGCATTCCCTCCTCTGGAACAATGAACACCCTCATGTTTCATGAAACCTTAAAAACATATTGACTTGAAAAGAGAAACAAAGTACATGTTTAATAACTTAGCACCACTCATTGATGCGATGTAACATAACTCTGATTACAGGGTAAAAAAAACTAAAAAGGTTCATGGTTGTCCCAAGCTGTCATCCATTTTCCCCCACACAAACCACCTCCCCTCAGGATGACACATGGAGATACGTTTCTGGAGACTCTCGGCCAAATAAATGTTATCAGCGACCTCCCCCCACCCCTCATCGTGCTTTAGCAATTCTCTCTCGCTGTATCCCAATCACAACTAAAACATATTAATAAAATATCCAACCCAAATTTATAATGACTGACCTCAGTGTTTACTTTGAGTCTAGAGTTCAAATTCCAGGTAATTAACTTGGTACAGATCATCCCTGTTAGAACGTACATTTATAAACAACCTTTTATTGCCGGTCATAACTTCTCAATACCGCCCCCTTAGTCCCTGTTTTCCTGTCATGACTGGCCTGATAAAGAAAAATCTCAATACATTCTTAGTCTAAATAGTTAGCAGGGCGTATACCACTACCCCCGCTTTCCTTCACCCGGCACTTATCATTCTAGCGTGTCTTCTTCAAATATAGTTTACAGTTCATTTTCCCAACGGTTCATGTAACTTTTGCCTGTCACATTTCATGGCCCTTGATAATGTCCCGATTTTGTAAAAAAATTAAAAAAATCCTAGTAGATACCTCTGTTTCTCCCACGTACACGAGTCTCTCACCTGAGCTTGTTCTCTCTCTCCACGCTCACTCCACACGCACTCTCAGCACCTGGTTTATGGCTCGGACTCCGATAGGAGTGATAAAAGTCACTGTCTCTCATTGCACGCCTTTGTTGCTCTTTCTTCAGCCGGTTAGGGAGGGTTTTGAGGTTTACACACACTGTCTATGGTCAAATTATTCCTACCATACATGAAGACACGATCTGACGTCACCCTCCATGATAACCTCAAAAAAGCACAGATCATAACAACAGTTAAGTTCATTACATTTGTTTCAGGAAACTAGACAAACATTGACTATATAACGAATTATGACATTAACCTTTTCTTAATAACATCTCTAAGACAAATGTCAAAAAACATAACATACTGTTACTGCTAAAACCATTTTCTAAATTAGTCCATACTCCCTTATTCTACTGGCGACCTCTCGGAAGAGTTACCAGATCATGAAGTTAGCACCCTAACCCCTCGCAGATTTCCCACTCCAGGATCCCAATTTTTTATTTTTTATTTTTATTTTTATTTCACCTTTATTTAACCAGGTAGGCTAGTTGAGAACAAGTTCTCATTTGCAACTGCGACCTGGCCAAGATAAAAGCATAGCAGTGTGAACAGACAACACAGAGTTACACATGGAGTAAACAATAAACAAGTCAATAACATGGTAGAAAAAAAAGAGAATCTATATACAATGTGTGCAAAAGGCATGAGGTAGGCAATAAATCGAATAATTACAATTTAGCAGATTAACACTGGAGTGATAAATCATCAGATGATCATGTGCAAGAAGAGATACTGGTGTGCAAAAGAGCAGAAAAGTAAATAAATAAAAGCAGTATGGGGGTGAGGTAGGTAAATTGGGTGGGTAGTTTACAGATGGACTATGTACAGCTGCAGCGATCGGTTAGCTGCTCGGATAGCAGATTTTTAAAGTTGAGGGAGAATAAAGTCTCCAACTTCAGAGATTTTTGCAATTCGTTCCAGTCGCAGGCAGCAGAGAACTGGAAGGAAAGGCGTCCAAATTAGGTTTTGCTTTAGGGATGATCAGTGAGATACACCTGCTGGAGCGCGTGCTGCGGGTGGTTGTAGCCATCGTGACCAGTGAACTGAGATAAGGCGGCACTTTACCTAGCATAGCCTTGTAGATGACCTGGAGCCAGTGGGTCTGACGACGAACATGTAGCGAGGGCCAGCCGACTAGGGCATACAGGTCGCAGTGGTGGTCGTATAAGGTGCTTTAGTAACAAAACGAATGGCACTGTGATAAACTGCATCCAGTTTGCTGAGTAGAGTATTGGAAGCTATTTTGTAGATGACATCGCCGAAGTCGAGGATGGTAGGATAGTCAGTTTTACTAGGGTAAGTTTGGCGGCGTGAGTGAAGGAGGCTTTGTTGCGGAATAGAAAGTCGATTCTTGATTTGATTTTGGATTGGAGATGTTTGATATGAGTCTGGAAGGAGAGTTTGCAGTCTAGCCAGACACCTAGGTACTTATAGATGTCCACATATTCTAGGTCGGAACCGTCCAGGGTGGTGATGCTAGTCGGGCGTGCGGGTGCAGGCAGCGAACGGTTGAAAAGCATGCATTTGGTTTTACTAGCGTTTAAGAGCAGTTGGAGGCCACGGAAGGAGTGTTGTATGGCATTGAAGCTCGTTTGGAGGTTAGATAGCACAGTGTCCAAGGAAGGGCCGGAAGTATATAGAATGGTCGTCTGCGTAGAGGTGGATCAGGGAATCGCCCGCAGCAAGAGCAACATCATTGATGTATACAGAGAAAAGAGTCGGCCCGAGAATTGAACCCTGTGGTACCCCATAGAGACTGCCAGAGGACCGGACAACATGCCCTCCGATTTGACACACTGAACTCTGTCTGCAAAGTATTTGGTGAACGAGGCAGGCAGTCATTAGAAAAACCGAGGCTACTGAGTCTGCCGATAAGAATATGGTGATTGACAGAGTCGAAAGCCTTGGCCAGGTCGATGAAGACGGCTGCACAGTAATGTCTTTTATCGATGGCGGGTTATGATATCGTTTAGTACCTTGAGCGTGGCTGAGGTGCACCCGTGACCGGTCGGAAACGCGATTGCACAGCGGAGAAGGTACGGTGGATTCGAGATGGTCAGTGATCTGTTTGTTGACTTGGCTTTCGAAGACCTTAGATAGGCAGGCAGGATGGATATAGGTCTGTAACAGTTTGGGTCAGGGTGTCTCCCCCTTTGAAGAGGGGGATGACCGCGGCAGCTTTCCAATCCTTGGGGATCTCAGATGATACGAAGGAGAGGTTGAACAGGCTGGTAATAGGGGGTGCGACAATGGCGGCGGACAGTTTCAGAAATAGGGGGTCCAGATTGTCAAGCCCAGCTGATTTGTATGGGTCCAGGTTTTCCAGCTCTTTCAGAACAATCTGGTGACGTTTGTATCAAAACACATGAAATCAGCAATACATATATCACAATCCATTTGAAGTAACTGTCATCCCTTATTAACATATTTTCCTTTCTATATGCAGCCTGAACACAGTACCACTGTACGAGTACCCCAAAGACCAGGACCTCAGGGAACTAGTCATTTTACCACTTTCACTCGTGATTTAAAAAAAAAACAACGTTAAATCAAAAATAAATAAATTAGAATAACTAATCAATTTAGATTTACAACTCTTTATAACTCCCTACGGAAAAAATAATCTCCTAAAGTAATGGTACAATTTGGATAGAGAATGTTGATTCTCATTAATTTTATAATTAAATCCCCCTGTTCTGTTAATTTGTAGTGAGATTGATAATTTCTCATTAGGATTTTTTTTGTATACAGGGCTTTAGACACCATTAAAATGTTCCCTCTCCCTTTCTTTCCCTGTCTTTCGGAAACCATTTAAATCCCTCTTCAAAATATTTCATCCTACTGCAGACCCAATTTAACTGCATTGAAAAGACCCCATCCAGTAAATCCCACAACACGGCGACAGTGTCTCTCCACCGAGTCTAACGATTCACTGGTCTCCTTTTCCTCATGTGGTTCTCCATAACCACCGCACCACATAAAAAAAATGTAAAGTTCATTTTTAGGTTTGGTAACCCCTATTCTAAATCCTCGTGACCCCCTCTTTCGTCCATTCCAGAATAAGACGACATAAAACGTACATGTATTAAAAAAAAAATAAAACCACTTAACCTCTCTGGCGTCCCACCTCGACAACAGCCAGTGAAATTGCAGGGCGCCAAATTCAAAACAACAGAAATCCCATAATTAAAATTCCTCAAACATACAAGTATTATCCACCATTTTAAAGATAAACTTCTTGTAAATCCAACCACAGTGTCTGATTTGTTAGGTCAGCGATTGTTAGGTCAGCATCTAGTCACAGAAAACCATACAGCCATTTTTCCAGCCAAAGAGAGTGTCACAAGTCAGAAATAGAGATAAAATGAATCACTAACCTTTGATCTTCATCAGATGGCACTCATAGGACATGTTTTGTCCGATAAAATTCATATTTATCTCAATCTGTTTGCATTGTCTCAAACATCTGAAAGTGCAGAGAGCCACATCAGATTACAGAAATACTCATCAAACATTGATAAGCGATACAAGTTTTAAACATATTAATAAATATACATTTCTCCTTAATGCAACCGCTGTGTCAGATTTCAAAAAGGCTTTACGGAGAAAGCACACCATGCGATTGTTAGGTCAGCACCTAGCCCAGAAACTCATACAGCCATTTTCCAGCCAAAGAGAGTGTCACAAAAGTCAGAAATAGCATTTAAAATTAATCACTTACCTTTGATCTTCATCTGGTGGCACTCCCAGGTCTCCATGTTAGACAATAAATGTTTGATAATGTCCCTCTTTATGACCAAATACCTCCTTTTTTGTTCGCGTTTTGTCCAGTAATCCGAATGCTTAAGGCTGTGCACTAAGTCCAGATGAAAAGTTTTAAAGTACAATAAAAGTTAGTAGAAACATGCCAAACAATGTTTAAAATCAATCCTCCGGTTGTTTTTGTCAGAAATAATCAATAATATTTCTACCGGACAAAAGCTTCGTCAATAGGAAAGGAGAAACAAGAAAGGCGCGTTCCCGATCAGGCCCATGGCTGATGAATGGAAATTTCCACTGGCCACTGATTGAAAGTGCTGTATCTGCCTAATTTTTCAGAGTAAAAGCCTGAAACAATGCCGAAAGACTGGCCACATGTAGAGGGAGCCAAAGATATCGTGAACTGTGTCCTAAGTCTTTGTATGGTGAATAGGCTTTCAATTTCAAAACAGCCTTTCAAAATAATAGTACTTCCTGGTTGGATTTTCCTCGGGTTTTCGCCTGCCATATCAGTTTTGTTATACTCACAGACATTATTTTAACAGTTTTGGAAACTTTAGAGTTTTCTATCCAAATCTACTAATTCGATGCATATCCTAGCTTCTGGGCCTGAGTAGCAGGCAGTTTAATTTGGGCACGCTTTTCATCCAAAATTCCAAATGCTGCCCCCCTACCCTAGTGAAATTAAAATGTCTAGTGATTTAAACAAACCCTAAGGCCTTCTGAGTTTGCAAGGAGTGTTTGGCCATATTTAAATGTGTTACCTTTAGAATCCATTCCCCTGGCATTTCGCCTAGAATCTTCAACCCAAAATACGTTTTCCTGTGGCCTCGTAAGGTCTCCGCAATATTTGTGGTTTTCTAACACTTTCACTCACCAAGGCAACCGCCTTAGCCATTTCGTCTGCTTTACGATTACCTATGGCTTTTTATTTATTTTTTAATCTGTATGACTAGTATGAGCTTCACATTTCACCACTGTTAATTTACTGGGTAACTGACATGCTTCTAATAATGCCTCTACCTCCAGACCATTTTTTAAAATTGGTGTTCCTGTCGCTGTTAACATGCCCCGTTGTGACCAAGGTACCAAAATCATGAACTACTCCAAATGCATACCACACACAGCTTACCCCGTTACTCTATTCCCTTCTGTGTTCATGTAACTAGAGCCATCCTGTATATAATACTTTTCCCGATTCCAATGCTGTCTCTTGCAAATCAGGCCTGGGTTTTGGAGTAATCTGATCTGGGTCACATGAGATTCACCCTCCCCATGCAACAGCATTAACGACGCAGGATGCACCAATCTTATGAAATTGTACATTTTCCCCATTTAACGTTAACTCCCAGTTTGTCCATCTTGCACTAGTAACATGTTGTGCTTTGGTGCTGTCCACTACGGTTGCTTACTGTGTGTGTAACATACAAATCTACTTTTTGACCCATTGTAATGGAAGACGTGTTATGCAACACCATTTCTGTCGCCTGTACCGCCCTAAGGCACGGTGGCATTCCTCTACTAATATTTTGCGTAACCATCGCACTACAATGTTTTTCCTGTTCATGAACGACATGTTCTTTAAAGATAATTTTAGGTTTTGCAATACCAAATGCTGGCACTTGACACAATTGCTTCTTTAACTCGACAAATGCTTCCTCACACTCTTGAAATTCCACTCTATCCCCCCCCCCCCCCCCCCCCCCCCCCCCCCCCCCCCCCCCCCCCCCCCCCCCCCCCTCCCCCCCTTCCGTCAACTCTATACGTGTCTCGGCAATTTCAGAGAATGACAAAATAAAATGTCTAACAAAATTGAAAACTCCTAAAATTTTCCTGAGCGGGCGAAGAGTGTTTGGCCGTGCCAAAGAACAAATTGTTTCTACCCGATCCCGGGTAATGTGTATCTTGCTCTTAGAAATCAAAACCCCAAAATATGTTACCTCTTGCTTTGCTAGTTGTGTGTCGTCCTACGATTCTTTATGACCCTGTTCCGCCAAATTGTCTACCAATGTGGTGCGGTCTCGCATATGAGTTTCTTCGTCTTTTGACGCTAATAACAAATCATCCACGTATCGTACCAACACGGAACCTACCATTGACACCCTTTTAACGATTGTTTCAATGCAAAAATGGTACCAAGTCGGACTTTTCGTAAATCCCATCGGTACTCTACTAAAAGTTAGGTAAAACGTGATCTCATACGTCCTCCATCACATAGAAACTGTAATCCCTATGAACCACTTATCCAGCGAACAGAGACTATACACCACTAGGTGACAGTTCCATTCTTGCTAATCTCAAAATGACTAGTTGCTCTTTTGAAAAAGATGCAAACTCTTGTATAGCTGCATTTCCTGCTAATGCACTAAGTTCCAGTATCACCTTACACTCATTCTTCCAATGCCCGATAGCTCCCCCTTTTTAGATATGGGACTATCTACTTACGCTTTGACGTTTTTTTCGCTACGTTTCTTAGTCTTATCTCTGCCATTGAAACTATAGTTGGTGATTTCTCTGGCCCTATTAACCCCTCGCACGTCTGCGAGGTGAGCGGAGTCATATTCCACTCTCAAAACATCGTCTTGAGTTAAATCTACTAGCCCCGCAATTACAGTTTTGTTTGATCACAGGGCTCAACCCCGTCATCAAAGCAGAAGTGCAAATTCTATCAATACACTCCTGTTCCCAGTCCTTCTGTAGTAGTGTACTGGTGTTATTCATTCTGGGTTTATCGTTATGCATTTGCTGCTGTTGGAATGCTGACATCAAAACACTGGTATATATTGAGCTTTTGATTCTGGTTTTATGTTTTTATGCCGAGTCATAGTTCCCTCCCTGTATTCTTTATTTGATTTGAATTCACTGTCAGCAGGAAAATGTTCAATTTGATCTAATATGCTAAATTCTTCCCATATTCCAGCCGAATTGGTAGAATGCTTCTTTTAGCGCCTCCATGGCTTTATTAAACTCAGCTAGCTCTATTTTACAGGGAGAAACGGGTCTGTTTGTCGTCATATCAATAGTTATTATTCCCAAAACACTCCCGTCTATAATACACACCTTCTATTAACTATTTTCTAAGATAGCACTACACACTTCCCCGGATAATAATTAATTGATCACGGCACTTAATACCTTGTATTAGAACCGATACCATAGCGTCTGCGTATTTATTACTGGAGAATACGGATTTCTTAACGGCTTAGTGCCGTATCCTCCAATATCCCTATTATTGATAACACATCACCAAAATTATTCACACTTGTCTTCCTACTTCCTCATCTGCCATGGTTCACCACCCCAACAGGGAACACAACTAACCTCCCATTCACACTTTTATGGCTACTACAACTAGGCTCTCAC
Organism: Salvelinus sp. IW2-2015; assembly: GCF_002910315.2. NCBI lineage: Eukaryota > Metazoa > Chordata > Actinopteri > Salmoniformes > Salmonidae > Salvelinus > Salvelinus sp. IW2-2015. Next base: position 2,199,294 of record NC_036866.1, on the reverse strand, counting down.
CCCGTTATAGTTTATGCAGAGAACCAACCCCGCCGGATTTACCCCCTAGGACTTACCCTTCGCAGGTTCACTTTCCGTGACTCACCCTATATTAATAGTAATTACAGGTATTAACCCACTGGGATTTACTATTGACTTTATAGTACTAGCAGGAACCAACCTACTAGGGAGTTACACCCTAGGACTTACCCTACAGGTACCAGCCTGTATGAGTTTACCTTCCGGGCCTTACCATTTACTATAAAGCTACGACTGGTCGTTACACAATGGGCCTATAGAGTTAAACTCAGGCTCTCCAGGTCTGTATCCCATAATTAGTTCAGCCAAAGATTCTCATCTCCCCAGATGTCAAAATGAGTGGAAACAGATATAGGAAGTAGCCCACCTTGTCTGTTGCCAGCTCTGCTCCACTCATCTGGACTCTTTGTTTTGACTACAAGTCGTGGTGAACTCCTGGCAAGCTCACCATCTGTTAGGTTCTTATATTTCCGAGTAAATAACTCACGGACGCTAGAGAAGCTTTAACCAAGTTTTAATTCTTCCCAAAGGTCAGCAAAACATACAGCAAAACATTTCTCACCATCACAGTTATTATATATGTCCCACTTAAGACACTCCTCCTCTCCAATCCTTACATCTTATGGTTCAACAGGAAAAGGGTAACAGGATACCAAACCCTTATTACTCAAGGGAATCTGTCCTCACCTCCTGACCTCAACCCCTCCTTCACCTAATCCACAGGTGTCCATCTGTCTTCCCTATATCAACACGTTGCTCTCCTCTCGTCCACCCAACACATTCCAAAGCCTTCTGTCTTTCTTCAGAGAACCCTTAACTTCTGACATAAAACCCAGTCTCTTTTACTCCTCTGATTCTATGCTTCTTTCCTATCATTTATTTAATATCTCAATGTTCAAAGTTTAGCTGATTCCAACAATAGTTTTGATGTCTTTTTATTATTTTACAATGTTGAAAAGAGTAAAACTAAAGAAAAACCCTTGAACGAGTAGGTGTGTCCAAACTTTTGACTGCTACTGTATAAATTGCATTCTAAATGTATTCACACCCCTTGACTTTTTCCACAATTTGTTTTTACAGCCTGAATTTAAAATTGATTACATTGATATTTTTTTGTCACTAGCCAACACACAATACCCCATCAAATTAGAATAATGTTTTTCGAAATGTTTACTAATTAATGAAAAGCTGAAATCTCTTGAGTCATTTTAAATATTCAACACGTTTGTTATGGCAAGCAAAATAAGTTGAGTGAAAATGTGCCTAAGAAGTCACGTAGTTTGCGTGGACTCACTCTGTGTGCAATAGTTTTTAACATGATTTTGAAACGACTACCTCATCTCTGTACCCCACACATAAAAATTATGTTTAAAGTCCCATAGTCGAGCAGTGAATTTCAAACACAAAGACCAGGGAGGTTTTTCAATGCCTCGCAAAGAAGGGCACCTATGTTTTTTATATTTTTAAAGTAGACATTACACATCCCTTTGAGCATGGTGCCATTATTACACTTACACTTTGCAGGGTGTATCAATACACCCAGTCACTACAAAGATGCACGCGTCCTTCCTAACTCAGTTGCCGGAGAGGAAGGAAACCGCTCAGGGATTTCACCATGAGGCCAATGCCGACTTTAAAACAGTTACTGAGTTTAATGTCTGTGACAGGAGACAACTGAGGATGGATCAACATTGTAGTTATTCCACAATACTAACCTAAATGACATAGGGGTGAGAAGGAAGCCTGTAGAGAATACCAGTTTTACAAAACATGAATCCTGTTTGCAACAAGGCACTAAAGTAATACTGCAAGAAATGTGGCAGAACAATTTATTTTTTGTCCTGAATTCAAAGTGTTTGTGGCAAATACAACACATTACTGAGTACCACTCCATATTTTCAAGCATAGTGGTGGCTGCATCATGTTATGAGGATGCTTGTAATCGTGTCTGCTTTATATCCTGTCAATTTGTCCAATTTAAGACCCAGACAACCAGGTTAGGGCAGTTCATAACTAATCAGTGACCTTAATTGATCTTTCAAGTATAAAGGAGGAGTGTGAACTTGCATACAGACACTTGGCCGTCCAGCAATTGAGTTTGTTTCGCCTGGTGTAAAAGTTACATTCAGTTTCTGGAAATATGAATAATAATACTGCAGCACTAGAGGATCAGACTTGGGGAAACCTTCAATACTGCAGCACTAGAGGATCAGACCTGGGGAAACCTTCAATACTGCAGCACTAGAGGATCAGGACCTGGGGGAAACCTTTTCAATACTGCTGCACTAGAGGATCAAGACCTGGTGGGAAACCTTCAATACTGCAGCACTAGAGAATCAGACCTGGGGAAACCTTCAATACTGCAGCACTAGAGGATCAGACTTGGGGAAACCTTCAATACTGCGGCACTAGAGGATCAGACCTAGGGAAACCTTCAATAAGAGATCAAACTGAAATCATACCAGTTGCACTGCATTTTAATGTTGAGGAGTCTGAGTATTAACTACCTCTGGCTAGGTTAACGTTAGGTAACGGAGTCGGAGCTGATTTTTATCTACATTGCCTCTAGATGCTTGGCAGAGTTTGATCTTTGTTGACAAGGAGGTGGTGAAACAGGATGAGCTTACATTCCAATTACCCCCAGAGGGCTGCAGATCACTTCCAATTACATTTTTTTTTTTTCCGGTAGACTGTGGCTTTGGCAGGCAGAAGTACCTGGTGAGACTGCTGACCTATTTACCGGGGACCACCATCGCCAAAGTGCCCTGCTCTCCACAGATCCTGTATGAAGCTGGCAAAATGGCCGCCAAGATGGACGCAGTCCTGCAGGAAGTATGATTATCTTAAATTAGTCTGCCTGAGGTGTGTTCAAGTAGGCTAATGTTTGCAAATGTTTTTATTTAAAGTGCATACAGTTCGATTGGCAACATTTTAACTTGAACTGGGTAAGACATTCTTAACACCTTCATTAAATGATGTCCCGTGACGTCAAAATATTTTCACTGTTTGCAATGTCTGGCCTTAGGCTACAATGTTGCACAAACCATATGTTGCTGTGGTGAGAGAGAGACGAGCGCACCTGTAGTCCAGTGTGTAGCCCAAACAATTCATATCCTACGGTCGGGAACGTGCGGCCAGTCTGTCAGTGAACAGCGTGCAGACAAAACAAGCCTTTTTGAAATATTTCAAATGCAAACGCAGGTTGGAAAGCAAATGGCTTTTGCTGAAAAGAGAAGACCTCTAATCTGTTAGCTGTAGGATACGACATATATTGTATCAACTTCCAAATAGGCCTATAGCGCGAACAGTATTGTTTTACAAAGTAAAAGTAAAAACAAAGTTAAACGAAAGGCTTTTGGTACGAGAGAGGCCACTGCTGGTGAGTGAGCTGTGCATAAATGGTTGAAACTGGAAAGCTTTTTTGGGACTATAATTGTCTCTGCGTACTGTACAATATGTCTCTCCACAGGCCTAGGCTATTGATGGATTCAGGACAAGGTCGTTTTTATTGATCTCAGTTTTAGTAGCCTGTCATTTCGATCATTTGTGCAGTGTTTAAAAAAAGATTCTGCTAGTCTCCACTCATGTAAAATGATGCATGAAATGTTTTTATATAAGGCCACATCTTTTTCAGACCCTAGGCTACTAAAATTGTTCCCCGTGTGTGCAACGTCTAAGTGCGACGACGCAAATGCAAAGATGGCATTACATGCATTTCTTATAAAAATTATTTTAGTTTTCATGCATTCCGGTACCTCGGAGACCACCAGGTCACTTTTTTGCTCCCACCTCCCGATTTTTACAAATGGAACACTGCATGACCCCCTTTATGAGTATTGTAGTATAATTCATAAAACCTTTTTATATCACATTTATTCAGTATCATTCATGAGGAAATAAAATACCCCTTTTTTCATGACAGAACTACTTGAATGGGGTATGCAAAAGGAATTGATATGAAACCATTTCATAACACTGCGACACTCATAAAAGGTATCATTCATTCAGTATCATATTCCCATTTCAAGTAAAGAATGAAGCCAGTAAAGGTATCTTTTAATGTTTGTTAGGTTTGGCGCAGGGCAAACAAAATTAGCAGCGTTTTTGAAAGCTGTTGGAAAAACCATCACAAATGCATATTATTCTAGGAGGCTGATGCTTATTCTGTGTTGGTGAATACATTTCTTGTATATAGAGAGCAACACAATGGGTTCTGTAAATTTGAAATAGTCATAATGGATTGGACATAGAGTAATACTGAAGTTTTTATTTTTTTATATGCTGGATTGTTTCAGTCTTTCAATGTATGTGAGCTTTGAACGCATTTCTAAATGTCGACCTAACAAAATACTGTCATGATTTTACCCTCATTTCCTTGCATGCTCTATGACCCACTGCTATGCGTGATCAGATGATTTGAAGGACTTTTGATTTATATATAACGATTGATTGCCAAACAAATATTTCAGTGTTAATTAAAAAAACATAATAAATATTTGCTCATAGTTGTACAACGGCATGTTTAAAAAAAAAAAATAAAAAAAAAAAAAGTCTGAAAATAATCTGATTGACAATAGTTAACTCAGTTCCTGGTTGATGAGTGTTTTCATAGATGGAGCATCCTCAACTCCACGTACTACAGAGGGAGAAGTTCATCTGGAGTCTGTCCAACATCCCTCTTCTGGAGCCATACCTCCATCTAATGGATGGGGATCCTGTACAGCACGTGGTCAAGTCAGTCATCCAACAATACAAGACTTGTATTCAGCCCAAACTCGGCTCCTTCCGCAAGTGTGAGTCTCTCCCTTCACCAGCTGTTCTGTCTCTTTTGATAGACCTGGTTCAAATGGAAGTAAACGGACTGGAACAGGGAAGGACTATAGCGTGGACTAGTTCATCAAGAAAGGGACATTTTTTGTTTGTTTTCCATTGCATGCCACAATGAATATGACCTTAATTTTAACAATGTAACCAGTCTGTTGTAATGATTGACAGGTCAGGTACTGATACAGGTGGAGAAATGTAATGGTTTATAACTGAGCGGTGAAATCAGACCTGGGGTCAAATAGTATTGGTTTTCTTTCAGACTTTCACTGGGCATTATTGAGTTTACTCAGTGCAATGGAATAGGCCACCAAAGTGCAAGCCACGCCCATTTGGTACTCTAGGTAGACTCACACAGACGCTCAAAACATTTGAACGATTTGAATTACTATTTGAGCAGACGTCTGGCACTATTCCGCATGAATATTTGATATGTCAAGTAAACGTGCATTTGTCTCTATGTAGGCATCAACCATGGGGACTTCAATGACCACAACATCTTGGTGCAACCAGACGATTCAACCTCCTACAAAATCTCTGGCATCCTGGACTTTGGGGACATGAGCAGCGGCTACTACGTGTTCGAGCTGGCCATCACCATCATGTACATGATGATCGAGAACCCCACACCTCTGGATGTGGGACGAGACGTGCTAGCCGGCTGGGAGAGTGTTATTCCCCTCAACGAAGCCGAGAGGGACGCCCTCTACCTGCTGGTGCTCTGTCGCTTCTGCCAGTCCCTGGTTGTGGCCCGCCACACTGTGGTGCAGCAGCCGGAGAACAAAGATTACCTCATGATCACCACCAAGACGGGCATCCGCCATCTTTGCCGACTTTGGGAACTGGGCAAGGAGGCGGTGGAGAGGAGGTGGTTTCAGAATGCCGCCCAGTGTCCTGGCAAAGAGTGACCCAATGGTCCTCAAGCCCAAGAGGTTTAAGGGAAGCAGTCTCTCTTGAAGGATATTTCAGGGACCACTTTTCATAGGCTGTGTCCCGATTCTTTTCCCTTCAGCCAGTGCTTTCACCAATCCAATGATTTTGAATCCATGTGGAGTCTGCAGGTGCACCTTTTAAAAAAGTATTTAAAAGGTACACTCAGCAATATGAAATCATTAAAACGTGTGGCGTGCCTCGAGCTAATAGTTGGTTGTCATCCTATTCTGCATGACAATGTCATATTGCTGAGTCTACCTTTTTAGCAGACAGACCATCTGATAAAAATGTAAACTCATTTAAACTTATTAACTGGATTCTATCAGTCTGGCAGTGTGACCTGAGTAAAATCTGACCCAAATCCTGTTCTAAAACTGTTTAGAATCTTGGTCAGTCTCAAATTTGTCTGAACCCATCCAGTTGAGAGAAGTCTAGATTTTCTCTGGTCTGTGGTAACTCAGTTTCACATGCATTAAGTAATCTCTTAACACTCCCAAAGCTTTGATTTACGAGTTAAAAAAAACAAAAACAGCACGGAACCATGACTGCTTTTTATTGGTGATTTGTGCTCCTCTAAACGGCATGTGGATAATGTCTGTCGGGATGAAGGCCATATGATTATTCAAATGAGTAGGTCAGATTATTCAAATGAGTAGGTCAGATGCTTATTCAAATGAGTAGGTCAGATGATTATTCAAATGAGTAGGTCAGATGATTTGAGGTGCTTATGCATAGCAACAAGTTACTCTGAATCAGCTGTTGCAGTGTCCACAATCCAGTGTCCTGTCAATTTCATCATTCCATTTTTAGGGCTCACTACAATTAAAGTGTAACTCATTTAAAAAAAAAATGCAATTCAGCAGCTATGACCTACATTTAACTGAAGTGCCTGTGTAAGAAGAAGTAATTGATGTACCATGATCGTTTGTTAAAATCATATTTTGTAAGAAATTAATCTAATTCATTGCATAATAAACCTAAAAATCTGTGAAATGAGAGAAACTTTCAAAGTTTATTTTCTGAAACTGGATATCAATCAATGAAGCAGTGGGGATATACAGGCATGTCTGAAATTATTGGCACCCTTGATAAAGTGAGCAAAAACATACGAATATTACATGCTAAAAAAATTGTACTCTTTATATTTTCTACTAATGCAATTGCTCAAACAGATTTAGTTAAAACAAAATCTCTAAAAGATGGGGGTAAAAATTATTGGCACCCTTGTTTTCAATACTTTTTCAATAAATCAAATCTAATTTTAATTGTCACATGCGCCAAATACAACAGGTGTAGACCTTACAGTGAAATGCTTACTGACAAGCCCTTAACCAACAATGCAGTTTAAAGAAAAATTTTAACAAATAAAAGTAACAAATAATTACAGAACAGCAGTAAAATAACAATAGAGAGGTAATATACAGGGGGTACCGGTACAGAGTCAATGTGTGGGGGCACCGGTTATTCGGTAATATGTACATGTAGGTAGAGAAAGTGACTGCATAGATAATAAACATAGAATAGCAGAAGCGTAAAAGAGTGTGGGGGGGGCAATGCAAATAGCCTGGGTAGCCATTTGATTAGCTGTTAAGAAGCCTTTTGGGCCTTGACTTGCACGGCAAGCAGTACCGGCGCGCCATCAGCAGAGAAGTCTGACTAGCGTGGCTGATCACGTTGAGGGAAAGGTTGTTTTCCTTGCATCACACGGTCAGGTCTCTGACGACCTCCCTATAGGCTGTCTCATCATTGTTGGTGATCAGGCCTACCACTGTTGTCATCAGCAAACGTATTGATGGTGTTGGGAGTCGTGCCTGGCCGTGCAGTCATGAGTGAACAGGGAGTACAGGAGGGGACTGAGCACACACCCCTGAGGGGCCCCCATGTTGAGGATCAGCGTGGCGGGTGTTTTGTTACCTACCCTTACCACCTGGGGGCGGCCTGTCATGAAGTCCAGTATCCAGTTGCAGAGGGAGGTGTTTAGTCCCAGGGTCCTTAGCTTAGTGATGAGCTTTGAGGGTACTATGGTGTTGACCGCTGAGCTGTAGTCAATGAATAGCATCCTCACATAAGTGTTCCTTTTGCCCATGTGGGAAAAGGCAGTGTGGAGTGCAATAGAGATTGCGTKATCTGTGGATCTGTTGATGCAGTATGCAAATTGGAGTGGGCCTAGGGTTTCTGGGATAATGGTGTTGATGTGAGCCATGACCAGCCTTTCAAAGCATTTCATGGCTATAGACGTGAGTGCTACGGGTCGGTAGTCATTTAGGCAGGTTACCTTAGTGTTCTTGGGCACAGGGACTATGGTGGTCTGCTTGAAACATGTTGGTATTACAGACAGAGAGGTTGAAAATGTCAAAGACACCTGCCAGCCCTTGGTCAGCACATGCTCGGAGTACACGTCCTGGTAATCCGTCTGGCCCTGTGAATATTGACCTTTTTAAAGGTCTTATTCACATTGACTGTTGAGTGTGTGATCACACAGTCGTCCAGAACAGCTGATGCTCTCATGCATGTTTCAGTGCCGTTTGGCTAGAAACGAACATAGAAGTAGTTTAGCTCGTCTGGTAGGCTCGTGTCACTGGTCATCTCTCGGCTGTGTTTCCCTTTAGTCTGTAATGGTTTGCAAGCCCTGCCACATCCGACGTGAGCCGGTGTAGTACTATTCGATCTTAGTCCTGTATTGATGCTTTGCCTGTTTGATGGTTCATCGGAGGGCATAGTGGGATTTCTTTGAAGCTTCTGGGTTAGTCCCTCTCCTTGAAAGCGGCAGCTCTACCCTTTAGCTCAGTGCAAATGTTGCCGGTAATCCATGGCTTCTGGTTGGTGTATGTGCGTACAGTCACTGTGGGGACGATGTCCTCGATGCACTTATTGATAAAGCCAGTGACTGATGGCTTTATCAATAACACATTTTTAATAAAGTTAATATCCTGATTGGTGAATGATTGTCTGTCCTCATTATTGGTAATTTAAGACATCCGCTACACTTGTTGCATACAATCTTTTTATTCTGGATATTTGTGTTTTTTCACTCTGTCATTTAGGTCATTATTGTGAAGTCACTACAATGTTTTGGATCCATCCTCAGTTGTCTCTGACAGCCATTGAACTCTATAGCTGTTTTTTTTTTTATCACCATGATTACATCCCTAAGCAGTTTCCTTCCTGTCCTGCAGCTCAGTTCAGGATGACTCTCTTTCATGTGTCTGGGTGGTTTAATACATAATCCACAGTATAATTATTATCTTGACCATGCTTAAAGAGACCATGCTTATTCAATGTCTGATTTGTTATTGTTATCCAGCTAACAATCACTGCCTTTCTTTGAGGCTTTTGAAAAGCTCCCTGGTCTTTGTAGTTGAATCTGTTGTTAAAATTCAATACTTGACTGAGGGACCATACAGATGTTGTATTTATGGGGGACAGAGGAGAGGTTATTCAAACATCAATCCCTATTATTTACATTGACTTATTGTGATTTAAAAAAAAAAAAAAATTTAACTCCTGAACTAATTTAGGCTGAGCTAAAGACAGGGGCTGAACACTTAGTGCCTTCAGAAAGTATTCACACCTCTTGACTTCTTCCAAATTTTGTTGTGTTGCAGACAATTTAAAACGGATAACATTTTGATTCTTGTCACTGGCCTACACGCAATAACTCATAATGTCAAAGTGGAATTATGTTATTTTTTAATGTCTTGAGTCAAGTATTCAACCCCTTTTGTTATGTCAAGCCTAAATACGTTCAGGAGTAAAACGTTGCTTAACAAGTCACATAAGTTGCATGGACTCATTCTGTGCGGAATAATAGAGTTTAACATGATTTTTGAATGACTACCTCATCTCTGTACCCCACATGTACAATTATATGTAAGGTCCCTCAGTCGAGCAGTGAATTTCAAACACTGATTCAACCACAAAGACCAGGGAGGTTTTCCAATGCCTCACAAAGAAGGGCATGTATTGGTAGATTGGTTTAAAAAAAAAAAAGCAGACATTGAATATCCCTTTGAACATCATTAAGTTATTAATTACACTTTGGATGGTGTATCAATATACCCAGTCAGTACAAAGATATAGGTGTCCTTCCTAACTCAGTTGCCAGAGAGGAAGGAAACTGCTCAGAGATTTCACCTTGATGCCAATGGTGACTTTAAAACAGTTGCAGGGTTTAACGGCTGTGATAGAGAAAACTGAGGATGGATCAAAACATTTGTAGTTACTCCACAATAACAATTGACAGAGTGAAAAGGAAGCACAGCATTTATATATTCCAAAACACGCATCCTGTTTTCAAGAAGACACTAAAGTAATACTACTAAAAAATGGCAAACCAATCAACTTTTGTCCTGAATACAAAGTGTTAGGCACAGGCAAAATCCTAGAGAAAATCTTGGTTCAGTCTGCTTTCCACCAGACACTGGGAAATGAATTCACCTTTTAAGCAGGAAAATAACCTAAAACACAAGGCCACATCTACACTGGAGTTGCTTACCATGGAGACAGTGAGAGTGGCTGAGTTAGTTTTGAAAATCTATGGCAAGACCTGAAAATGGTTGTCTAGCAATGATCAACAACCAGTTTGACAGAGGTTGAAGAATTTTGAAAAGCGTAATAGGCAAACGTTACACAATCCAGGTGTGGAAAGCTCTTAGAGATTTGCCCTGAAAGACTCTGTCGAAGCACCTTTGGCAGCAATTACAACAAAGTATTGACTCAGGTTTGTGATATTTCAATTTCAATAAATTAGCCACATTTTCACTTTCATTATGGGGTATTGTGTGTAAATGTTTGAGGGAAAAAAACATATTTAATCAATTTCCAATTCAGGCTGTAACACAAAATGTGGAATAAGTCAAAGGGTATGAATACTTGCTGAAGACACTGTATACCAGTGGCGGTTGGTTCCGTTTATGATGAGGGAGGACACTTTACTTTTCTCATGAGCATGTGTAACAGTATAACTTTAGTACGTCCCCTCGCCCCGACACGGGCGCGAACCAGGGACCCTCTGCACACATCAACAACTGACACCCACGAAGCATCGTTACCCATCGCTCCACAAAAGCCGCGGCCCTTGCAGAGCAAGGGGCAACACTACTTCTAGGTTTCAGAGCAAGTGACGTAACTGATTGAAACGCTACTAGCGCGTACCCGCTAACTAGCTAGCCATTTCACATCCGTTACACATGGCCTTATTTCTTTACAGCGTGTTGGATGAATCTCATTCATATTCCATTCACCCAGTTTAATGTACCATCGATAGGTTTAGGCTACTACATGATACTCAAATTTTCCCTATACCCATTATGAGGTTGCTACAACATAGCTGCACACAGGTCAAGAGAAAGATTTGAGATGACAGACAGTGACACATTCAATACCGCCTTGCACTCTTTCCTGCATCTAGCTTATCTAGGGTGTAATCATTAGTCCAACAGTTGCAAACGAGAGTTTCTATTGGACAAATTCAGGTATTTTTATCCGTTTCGTTTGCTTCCGTTTAAGAAACGTTTTTCAACAGATTCGGCGGAATGAATATACTGATCACACATTAACACAGTTCACTTCCATAGCAGCCATGTTGTATTCATTCTAGCTCCCTATGTACTCACATTTTCCCTTCGTTTATGGACTTCAATGAACTAACACATCAGCTGTATGTGACCAGGCGAAAAAACCTAAGCCATTTCATGTCATAACCGCTACACACGTTACTTTAGATAATATGGATTAGCTAAAGTAACACCCTAGTCAACATAGCTAATCGAACTAATGCGTTATTTAACCCGCTACAATCATGCAGTAACGTTAGTGTATAGTCAGTTAGCAGTTAGACCGGTGGGCCCCGGTAGCAATAAATTAATAAAACCAAAAGCTTACCATGACCTGGAAGAGTTCCAGTGTTGTGTTGGACATAGCCAGTTAGCTAACATAGAATCCCTCTGTTTGAGCCGGGTGTTTGAATAACTAAACTAGCCAGCTGCATTTGCTAAGTAAGTGAAACTGGAAAAAAAAAAACTCTCTCGCTTCTCCATTTAAGAAATTAATTTGTTGAAAACTGTTCAACTATTGTCTTTCTCTTTGAGTCAACTACTCACCGCATTTTATGCACTGCAGTGCTACCTAGCTGTAGCTTATCCTTTCAGTACAAGATTCATTCTCTGATCCTTTGATTGGGTGGACAACATGCCAGTTCATGCTGCAAGAGCTCTGATAGGTTGGAGGATGTCCTCCGGAAGTTGTCATAATCACTAAGTTTATGGAAGGGGGTGAGAACCATGAGCCTCCTAGGTTTTGTATTGAAGTCAATGTACCAAGAGGAGGACGGAAGCTAGCTGTCCTCCGGCTATACCATGGTGCTACCCTACAGAGTGCTGTTGAGGCTACTGTAGATCTTTATTGCAAGATAGTGTTTAAATCAATTATTTGGTGACGTGAATATATTTAGTATTGTTTTTTTGTCTTTTTTTATGAAATTCACTGAGGAGAATGGTCCTCCCCTTCCTCCTCTGAGGATCCTCCACTGCTGTATACCATTTATAAAATTGCCATATATTTGTTTAAATACAGACTAGCCCAAAAATAAGTGAACATTAAAAAAAATTATACAATGGATTATAATTTTCTGGAGAAAAAAAATGGTCAAAAATTGACACCCCCTATTTTAATTCGCTCCATGGCTCAGGCAGCCATGTGGACACATGGCTGTTTGACTCATCTTAGTCACAAAGAGAAATACCTTTGCAGCTGTTAATAAATGTATAAACAATGCCATGCTGGTGGGTTGTGACAGTCAAATAAAACCCAACCCTGAAACTAAATGTAGGCTGAAAATAATTTGTATGTCATAGGAAAAGATACGCATTCACACGAATTTGCATGAAGTGGGCAGTTCGGATTTGTCACGCCCAAATATATCATACTTTGACTAAAACAATGATTTATTGACTTAAATCATTGCGCAACATCATGGGTAACCTCTGGTTATCATCTGTCAGCTCAAAAAAGTGGATTTCTACTGGTATGGGAACGCGTACCAACCTTTACTGCAAAGAAGAGAGACTTTGCATGTTTTTGAAAACACCAATAACTTTCAGCCATGGGTTGATGTTTCCTTGAGCGGATGGTCGGCCGGAACACAGTTATAAACCATTTGTACACTGCAAATTGACCGCAAGAATCCCAAACAGATATAGTATTTCACAAAACCAGAATCATTCCAAACCTTGATTAGGCTACGTTGGGATATGATATGCCTCTTTATTTACAGTGGGAATACTTGGGGAAAAGATTTCCTAAATCCTGGTGATTTTACAGAATTTGATGTCCAACAACAAGAATTAATAAACAAATAAAATGGTGTGTGTGTGTGTGGGGGGGGGGGGGTCACAAATATGGTTCTAGGTATATCATGTTTTGCAACAATCAGTGAACATGACCGTTGATACCTGTAGGAATAGCCCATGTATTACAGCCCATGTATTACAATAGCCCATTGCTGTATTACATGACTTTTTGTGAATCTCTACCATTCAACACACTATTGACAGACTCAACATGCTTTTCCTGGAATAACCAACAGTAGCCTACGATGAAGTGTGATGTACCATCTCTTGGGCAAATCGCATCTAAAGAACCATTTTGTCTTTCATGGTCACGCTATCGATCGAGCATTCTATTATTTCTGAACGACGGTATATCTATCGTTCTTCCTGTGTTCCTTCTCCAAATAGCCTTCAATCAATGAACAACACGTATAGATAAAGACGTTAGAAGTAAATTCATTGGGCTATTGAATTGAATCGATCGTGCTTTACATGTCACCATTTTACTAATCTTGAATATATGATTGTGCTCACCACATATGATTCTGGGAACGTGCAATATGGACTAGTAAACCACTCCCATTCAGTCCCTATTGATACTACTGGTGGCTGCTGTTGAATTCTGACATGGGAGATTAATAAACTCATCCTGGTGGTTGAAACGTTACTTCCATTGAGGAATTTAGGGACCAACTGCCTCCATGCCCATTTTTACCTGGCGTCAAGCCATCGATCCACATTTTGTGGTGGTATTTTATACAGAACTTTGACAGACTGTGGCAACTGCCCCTGAGATGGTCTAGATTTGGCAATCCAATGAGCCACAAACGCAAGCAAGATTGTGTGTAATCACAAAAATGGTGTTAGTAATTGTCTCTTGCTTGGTTATCTTGTTAACAGCTCTATTGTTGAGGGGTATGGAACGCTGTTTTAACAAATACAGGGCCTTGCAAAAGTATTCAGACCCCTTGGATTTCTTCACATTTTGTGTTACAAAGTGGGATTACAGTTGATTTGTCTTTTTTCCTCAATAATCTACACAAAATACTATGTAATATTAAAAGGGGAAGAAAAATATATTTAAAGATAAATAAAAACTATAGTCGTTGCATACTGAATTCAGAAAGGATTCTGTATACAACTGAGTTAGGAAGGACACCGGCATCTTTGTAGTGACTGGGTGTATTGATACACCATCCAAAGTGTAATGAATAACTTCACCATGTTCAAAGGGATATTCAATGTCTGCTTTTTTAAATATTTCCCCATCTACCCATAGGTGTCCTTTGCAAGGCATTGGAAAACGTCCCTGGTCTTTGTGGTTGAAATTCACTGCTCCACTGAGGTACCTTACAGGTAATTATATGTGTTGGGGTACAGATGAGGTAGTCGTTTCAAAATCATGTTAAACACTATATTACTGCACACAGAGTGAGTCCATGCAACCTATGTGACGTGTTAAGCACATGGTTACTCCTTTTAACTTATTTAGGCTTGCCATAACAAAAGGGGTTGAATACTTGACTCAAGACATTTCAACTTTTCCTTTTTAAATCATTTGTAAATTCATTTCACCTTGCCATTATGGGGGTATTGTGTGTAGGCCAGAGGAGAAAAACACATCTAAATGTCATCCATTTAAAATTCAGCCTGTAACAACAAAATGTGTAAAAAAATAAAAATATTCAAAAAAAATATTCAAGGGGTGTGAATACGTTCTGAAGGCAGTGGACATGTCAAGTGACGAACTGACTGAACTGCAATCAATGCAAGAGAGACACTTTGATGTCGTAGTTGCTTTTAATTGATATTTTAAGTACACCAAAAATCACTATTATACCCTTTTGAAGTACTTGTGCAGGGAAACTGACATACAGTCCTACTTTGACACAGCTCCAAGTGCTCCAATGTGCCGTGTTGATACTCTCTTTACTTTACATGACGAAGTTCATTTCCACTAATATGTATTTCTATGCATGTGCATAAAAACCTTAGGCAAAGGCTTCACATTTTACAAAGTGCGGTTAAAACGGATCCTCTGCTGACAGGTATTCCCATGGAGTGATATTAGTGCCACCAAAAAATGTATCGGGATTTAATTTCCGATACCTCTAACATCGCTCCGTATATTCCCCATTCACAGATGGGCAAGTGCTTTTTCATCAGTCATAATTGCTGTCCAAAAACAACCATAAAAAGTCAGTCACCATCCAAGAAAGCTTTTTTTATTTTACCTTTATTTAACTAGGCAAGTCAGTTAAGAACAAATTCTTATTTTCAATGACGGCCTAGGAACAGTGGGTTAACTGCCTTGTTCAGGGGGCAGAACGACAGATTTGTCAGCTCGGGGATTCGAACTTGAAACCTTTCGGTTACTAGTCCAACGCTCTAACCACTAGGCTACGCTGACCCGCCCCCTACTGCCTCCCCCCGCTTCAGCCCAACTGCAATACTGTTCATTAAAATGTAATTAACAATTGTTACAATATTACAGAAAAGATACCCCATTAAATATTTATACAATTCATTTACAAAAATCCACACGCAGATGAAATCCCAAACACAATCCTCCATCCAGCAACATATGATATAATTATCTTATACTTCAAGAACGCCATGTATTCCTAAGTTTGAGATCTTTGATAAGTGGCAGAGTACTACCAACAACAATTTATGTCACGATTATTTTAATCCTAAAACATTTACAAGCTGTTAAATAAGAACATGTCAAGATAAAGCTTTAGATATGAAGGCCTCCTTTCTTGCATCCATCTTGAAGCTGAAAATGTACACCGCATATTCAAAATGTAAAAGAAACTGTTACCCAAGGCACCATATGATTCACATAATGTGGTTTGAATGGACTACATAAGGCATTCTGCATCCGTCGGAACAGCCAACTAAAAACTGGACGATATGAAAACAACAGAATGGACTGTGGTGTGCTTAAGCGAGCGTAGACTATGATGCTAACATGCATTTGATGAGTGTATTATTTTCAACAGGACTATAGAGGTGTCGCCGTATCGTTACAGTCAAATGAAGGTGGTTTTGTATAGCTCTACTGTTAGCAAGAGGCACAGATGCTAAAGAAAGGCTAAAAGCCATAAGTGACACAGCAGTGATCTCCAGTGTAAACACACAGCATTACATGTAACACACACACCTCTAAGAGCCTTGCGGAGGGGTACAGGGGCAGGTTTGTCCAAGGATGTGGACTGTGTGTTGTGCTCGTTGTGGTGGCCAGTGTTCCCAGTAACACCAGATTAAAGAGCTGTGGTTGCCAGTGTTTCCAGTGCCAGCCAGCAGTGTCATGGACACTGGGCCCAGAGTTTGACTGTTCTGTCTGCGGAGGAGGACAGGAAGGAGAGGTCGTGCGTGTGCCACCTACACTGGATGACCTTGTCCTCGTGCTCCGCCGCCACCGTCAGAGGAAGCTGCTTCGTCAGGTCACCTGGTGATTCATTAACACACACCACAACACACACACCACACACACACACACACACACACACACACACACACACACACACACCACACAACAACACACAAACAAACCATGAGGCACGTGGACTCCACACTAACTGTAAGGCTACATCACGATTCTTCACTAACCTCCTGAAGAGTGCACTAACACATGCCCCGTCATCTATTTGAAAGCATTCACCTGGTGTTAGCATTGACTAGAGGGAGTTTGCACCTTGTCAAATCCACGAGAGTGAGTGTGAAAGTGCACACTTCAGGAGAATAGGGACAAGAGCCCCTGGAGAGATCGGGGGAGGAGGGGGGCAGTCAGGATGATGATGATGTCAACGTCTGACTACATGAGCGAAGCAGTCAAGACAATAACAAAAAAACTACAAGTAAACCAAACAGGTCTTCACAATAGAGGAGCTTTTGTGTTACACAGTATATGAAGCGCTTTGAAAGCTGTCGTGTGTGTCGCGACCAGGCGGTACCTTGTTGGGTTTGTGTGTGCGCGCGAGCAGACCAGACGGTACATGGTTGGGTTTGTGTGTGTGCGGACCAGGCGGTACCTTGTTGGGTTGTGTATGTGTGGCCAGGCGGTACCTTGTTGGGTTGTGTGTGTGCGCGCGAGCGCGGACCAGGTGGTACATTGTTGGGTTTGTGTATGTGCGGACCAGGCGGTACCTTGTTGGGTTTGTGTGTGCGGCGCGACCAGGCGGTACCTTGTTGGGTTTGTGTGTGCGCGCGAGCAGACCAGACGGTACATTGTTGGGTTTGTGTGTGTGCGGCCCAGGCGGTACCTTGTTGGGTTTGTGTATGTGCGGCCCAGGCGGTACCTTGTTGGGTTTTGTGTGTGCGCGCGAGCGGGACCAGGTGTACATTGCTGGGTTTGTGTATGTGCGCCAGGCGGTACCTTGTTGGGTTTGTTATGTGCGGCCCAGGCGGTACCTTGTTGGTACATTGTGTTGGGTTTGTGTATGTGCGGCCCAGGCGGTACCTTGTTGGGGTTTTGTGTATGTTGCGGCCAGGCGGTACCTTGTTGGGTTTGTGTATGGTGCGGCCAGGCGGTACCTTGTTGGGTTTGTGTATGTGCGGCCCAGGCGGTACCGTTGTTTGGTTTGTGTATGTGCGGCCAAAGGGCGGTACCTTGTTGGTTTGTGTTATGTGCGGGCCAGGCGCTACCTTGTTGGGTTTGTGTGTGCGCAGCGGGACCAGTGGTACCAATGTTGGGTTGTATGTGGTGCGAGCAGACCAGCGCGGTGTACCTTGTTGGGTTATGTGTGTGCGCCGATGTGGACCAGTGGTACCTTGTTGGGTTTGTGTATGCGCGCGGACCAGGCGGTACCTTGTTGGGTTTGTTTATACGCGCGGACTAGGAGGTACCTTGTTGGGTTTGTGTGTGCGCGAGTGGACCAGGCGGTACCTTGTTGGGTTTGTGTGTGCGCGCGATCGGACCAGGTGGTACCTTGTTGGGTTTGTGTGTGCGCGCGGACCAGGCGGTAACTTGTTGGGTTTGTGTGCGGACCAGGCGGTACCTTGCAGGTCAGTGATGATGACTTTGTTGTCGTAGGAACCTGTGAGCAGATAGTGTGCCCCGGGAGAGAAACGGACGGAGCGCACGTCGCTAGTGTGTGGGCGGTACGTCTGCACCATCCGGCCTCCTCTGATGTCATAGAGCATGCAGCTGCAGTCCTCTTGTCCCGTTGCCAAGAGACGAGCGCTGGGGTCAACAGCTACCGAGGCCACTGCACTGCCTGAGAACAAACAACAAGGGTCTGTTCAGTAGGGCACGACATAGCAAAACGCTTTGCAACAGGAAACACAAATTTATGTTCTTATTGGACAAGTTCCGTTATAAGCTCAACACCTTCACCCTGTTTAACTCAACCCATTGGTTGTCATTTGTTACATCTAAGGCTATGGTGAATGCAAGTCCACTGACAATACTATCAGTGCCCCCTTGTGGGTAAACTGTATCATTACACAGACATATTTTCCAGCCTTCGGCTCAGTCTTGCCCAGGTAGATGGTGTGCCAGTCATATTGACAGGGACTAGCAGAATCCCTACCAGAGCCATGCAGGGCTGTCCCCACCACCCTCACACAGCTGGGGACTCTCAGGTCCCAGAAGCGGACAGTCTTATCCTGGGAGCCCGTGGCGATCATCCAGCCACCCCACGTGTACAGAGACAGGATGTGGCCTGGGAGAAGGACACATGGATACAGTCATATTGGATCCTGTCTAAATGATTAAATTCCAAATGCTTCAGAGTCTGATATTATTATTATTACTACATTATAATCTCTCTTGTTAAGTGTTAATAGTTGAGTGCTTGTTCAAGTGGACTGTGTGTGTGTGTGTGTGTTTGTACACACACACCTGTATGCCCACTGAGAGCGTGCAGCCCCTGTCCTCTCTGGCAGTCAGTGGTGTAGATGTTACAGTCTCCGGCTCCGGCGCTGATCAGGATGGATCCTCCACTCTCAGGACCCTCCATGAACGCCAGGTCTCTGATGGTGCCGTCATGCATACTGAACTCCAGGTCGGGCCCTGCACACACACACACACCCTCAGTCAAAACGGCAGGCAGTGTAGCCTAGTGGTTAGAGCGTTGGACTTGTAATCGAAAGGTTGCAAGATCGAATCCCCGAGCTGACAAGGTAAAAATCTGTCGTTCTGCCCCTGAACAAGGCGGTTAACCCACTGTTCCTAAGCCGTCATTGAAAATAAGAATTTGTTCTTAACTGACTTGCCTAGTTAAATAAAGGTAAAATAAAAAATGGTTGACAAAAGCAGACACATGAAAAATAACACACATACATACCTGTGGCATTGCAGGTTTCTGCGTTGAAGGGCAGCACTTTGACATATTTATCATTGGAGCCGGTGGCCAGCAGTTGTCCACAGTGACTCCAGGCCACGCAGTAGATGGAACCCTTGTGATGTTTGTTCCTTCTGAAGCGCACCACCGGCTGCTTGACTGGGCCTGACCCACTAGAGGGAGACAAATCAACGGAGAAAACATACAACAATTAAACAGCCAATGGGCTGAAAGGAAGCTTCATCTGTATTGCTTAAAACCTGGTTCTTTCCAGAACACCGTCGGTCTTTGAGAGAAACAGTAAGTAGCAGGCATTTGTTCCAGCCCAGCACTAATACACCAAATCTGTGAATCAGGCATGTCAACACTAGGCTGGACCAAACACCTGCACAGGACCAGGGGGTTTGTGGCCACTTGGGGTAGGAACTTTGTTAGTTTTGGGACCGGTCTGAGTACAGGTAGTTCGTTACCTTGTGTTGAGGGTGTCTGGGTAAGCACAGACGCGCAGGGTTTTGGAGTTGGAGCCCACGGCGTACAGCGCCCCCGTGGGGTGGAAGGCCACAGCGCGCAACGCCTGCGTGTCCTCCAGACTGTTCACTGCCACAAACTGGGCCTTGGACTTCTCCATCTGAACACACATCAATCCATTATGAATCAAATTGATTCTTAAAGCCTTTTTATACAATGCCTTCAGAAAGTATTCATACCACATTTTGTTGTGTTACAGCCTGAATTCAAAATGGATTACATTTATTTTCTCTCACCCATCTACACACAATACCCTGTGTTTTTAGGAATTTTAGCAAATTTATTGAACAGAAATACCTAATTTACATAAGTATTCACACCCCTGAATCAATACTGTGTAGGAGCAACGTTCACAGAGATTACAGCTGTGAGTCTTTCAGGGTGAGTCTCTAAGAGCTTTCCACACCTGGATTGTACAGCATTTGCCCATTATTATTTTCAATATTCTTCAACCTCTGTCAAACTGGTTGTTGATCATCGCTGGACAACCATTTTCAGGTCATGCCATAGATTTTCAAGCAGATTTATGTCAAAACTGTAACTCGGCCACTCAGGAACATTCACTGTCTTCTTTGTAAGCAACTTCAGTGTAGATTTGGCCTTGTGTTTTAGGTTATTGTCCTGCTGAAAGGTGAATTAATCTCCCAGTGTCTGGTGGAAAGCAGACTGAACCAGGTTTTCCTTTAGGAATTTGCCTGTGTTTAACACCATTCAGTAAAAAAATGTATCCTGAAAAACTCCCCAGTTCTTAACAATTACAAGCATCCATATAACATGATGCAGCCACCACTATGCTTGAAAATATGGAGAGTGGTACTCAGTAATGTGTTTGTTTTGGATTTGCCCCAAACAAAAACAAAAAAAAGTTAATCGCTTTGCCACATTTCTTTACAGTATTACTGTAGTGCCTGGTTGCAAACAGGATGCGTGTTTTGGGATATTGTATTCTGTACAGGCTTCCTCAGTTTTCTCCTATCACAGCCATTAAACTCTGTTTTAAAGTCACCATTGGCCTCATAGTGAAATTCTTGAGCGTTTTCCTTCCTCTCCATCCAAAGTGTAATTAATAACTTCACCGTGCTCAAAGGGATATTGAAATGTTTGTTTAAAAAAAACAATCTATCAATAGCTACCCTTCTTAGCAAAACATTGGAAAACCTCCCTGGTATTTGTGGTTGAATGTGTCTTGTAAATTCACTGCTGTAACACAAGATGTAGAAAAAGGTCAAGGGCCGTGAACAAGTAGTTGTCACAAAGTTATTCTCAGTAACCTGGACTACAGCCCAAAGAGCAGGCAGTAGGAGTGAGTGAAAAAACTCCCTACGATGAAGATACCGAGAGAGGAACCAGGTTCCGAGGGGAGGTCCACTCAGAATTAGTCCACTCTCAGTCCACTGGAAGCGTACCTTCTGAGAATTGTTGCGCATCGCGGAGCCGCCCGAATCATCCTGAAGCGTAGGCAGAGTGGCCCTGTTTCTTTGATCACTGAGGGAATCAAAACACACAGAGTTTATGTTATCGTGTACCAGTGGACTGACTTCAAATCCTCCCAAACAAGGGGACAATAGTGTCTGTATATTGTTTAGAACAGTGGTTCCCAAACGTTCCACCCGTAGCGACCACAAGGACAACCCGTGGATCCTAGTATTCTTTAACCACAGGAAGCATTTTAGGAAAACACAGATTCTAGTCTGGCCCTCTTCGTGACCTCTCACCTCCGAGTGTTCTGGACGGGGGACTCGTCGAAGGAGGGCATGCCCTGAGACCCTGCCATGAGAGGGGTGCTGCTGATCCCCCCCGGCTTGTCCTTGAGAGGGCCTGTCTCTTGGGTCTGGGTACTAGAGTTGGGTCCAGGGGTCCCGTTACACTGCTGGCTCACAGACTGGACCCCCCCCTCTCCCACATTGTCCATTCCCACGTTCATCTCCTCCAGCTTCTGGATGGACCTACACACACACACACACACACACACGTCATCGATTGGAGTCAATGAAGCAGCTGAGAGATTATACATTATTCCACACTAACTGAAACACAAGCTCACTGTGACACAAATAAATGACTATTTAGATGACTAACCCCCCCCCCAAAAAAAAAATAATTACCAGTGGTAATTGAGCAAATGTATTTTTGAGCGTGTCAAAAACGAATCTACCAATAAAATGAGAAGAATAATGGATGTATGGATTCAAGAAATAATGTATGCTTGGAGGGATAAAGATAATGGATAGATAGAAAACTAAAGGAGGGATAAAACACGTAATAGATGAAGGGGTGGAGGGCTGAAACTAGGTATTTTTTAAGATCTTTTCACTACAAAAAGAAAACTCAAAGCGCATGAAAAAGCAAAACAAACAAGAATCAAATAATACATGAACAGTTGGGCAAAAAAGTATTTAGTCGTGTAATTAGCACGTAATTGTGCAAGTTCTCCCACTTAAAAAGATGAGAGAGGCCTGTAATTTTCATCATAGGTACACTTCAACTATGACAGACAAAATGAGAAAAAAAATCCAGAAAATCACATTGTAGGATTTTTTATGAATTTATTTGCAAATTATGGTGGAAAATAAGTATTTGGTCACCTACAAACAAGCAAGATTTCTGGCTCTCACAGACCTGTAACTTCTTCTTTAAGAGGCTCTGTCCTCCACTCGTTACCTGCATTAATGGCACCTGTTTGAACTTGTTATCAGTATAAAAGACACCTGTCCACAACCTCAAACAGTCACACTCCAAACTCCACTATGGCCAWGACCAAAGAGCTGTCAAAGGACACCAGAAACAAAATTGTAGACCTGCACCAGGCTGGGAAGACTGAATCTGCAATAGGTAAGCAGCTTGGTTTGAAGAAATCAACTGTGGGAGCAATTATTAGGAAATGGAAGACATACCACTGATAATCTCCCTCGATCTGGGGCTCCACGCAAGATCTCACCCCGTGGGGTCAAAATGATCACAAGAACGGTGAGCAAAAATCCCAGAACCACACGGGGGGACGTAGTGAATGACCTGCAGAGAGCTGGGACCAAAGTAACAAAGCCTACCATCAGTAACACACTACGCCGCCAGGGACTCAAATCCAGTACTCAGTACTTTGTTGGCAGTGATTACAGCCTCGAGTCTTCTTGGGTATAACACTACAAGCTTGTCACACCTGTATTTTGGTAGTTTCTCCCATTGTTCTCTGCAGATGTATAGGTAGGCTACTTCTCTGTATATATCAATGATGTCGCTCTTGCTGCTGGTGATTCTCTGATCCACCTCTACGCAGACGACACCATTCTGTATACTTCTGGCCCTTCTTTGGACACTGTGTTAATTAACCTCCAGATGAGCTTCAATGCCATATAACTCTCCTTCCGGGGCCTCCAACTGCTCTTAAATACAAGTAAAACTAAATGCATGCTCTTCAACCCGATCGCTGCCTGCACCTGCCTGTCCGTCCACCATCACTACTCTGGACGGTTCTGATATGTGGACAACTACAAATACCTAGGTGTCTGGTTAGACTGTAAACTCTCCTTCCAGACTCACATCAAACATCTCCAATCCAAAATTAAATCTAGAATCGGCTTCCTATTTCGCAAAACAAAGCATCCTTCACTCATGCTGCCAAACATACCCTCGTAAAACTGACCATCCTACCGATCCTTGACTTCAGCGATGTCATTTACAAAATAGCCTCCAACACTCTACTCAACAAATTTGATGCAGTCTATCACAGTGCCATACTTTTTGTCACCAAAGCCCCATATACTACCCACCACTGCGACCTGTATGATCTCGTTGGCTGGCCCTCGCTTCATACTCGTCGCCAAACCCACTGGCTACAGGTCATCTACAAGTCTCTGCTAGGTAAAGCTCCGCCTTATCTCAGCTCACTGGTCACCATAGCAGCACACGCTCCAGCAGGTATATCTCACTAATCACCCCCAAAGCCAATTCTTCCTTTGGCCGCCTCTCCTTACAGTTCTCTGCTGCCAGTGACTGGAATGAACTGCAAAAATCACTGAAGCTGGAGACTCTTACCTCCCTCACTAGCTTTAAGCACCAGCTGTCAGAGCAGCTCACAGATCACTGCACATAGCTCATCTGTAAATAGCCCATCCAATCTACCTCATCCCCATACTGTATTTATTTATCTTGCATCCCAGTATCTCTACTTGCACATGCATCATCTTCTGCATATCCTACCATTCCAGTGTTTACTTGGTATATTGTAATTACTTCGCCACCATGGCCTATTTATTGCCTTACCTCTCTTATCCTACCTCATTTGCACATGCTGTATATAGATTTTCCTACTGTATTATTGATTGTATGTTTGTTTATTCCATGTGTAACTCTGTGTTGTTGTATGTGTCGAACTGCTTTGCTTTATCTTGGCCAGGTTGCAGTTGTAAATGAGAACTTGTTCTCAACTAGCCTACCTGGTTAAATAAAGGTGAAAAAAAATATAAATAAAAAATAAAGATCCTCTCAAGCTCGTCAGGTTTGTAATAGTTCCTGTTATGCAATTGTTTCTAGTCACCACCAGATGGCAGTATATAGCCACAAGCTTATGATTTTTTATTTACTATTCATCATGACCTCATGTTTACTCAATAATACACGTTTTGTTTTATTTACTACATGAGTGGTCAGTTAGTAATGATGATGTTGTAATTTGAGTAGAGATCAGCAGAGTTTTGGGACATGCCTACTGGTTAACAAATATTTCTTATTCGTATTACTACACAATTCAAGCTTAATGACTGTATTGTATTACTGTTGGCTGTTTGGGAATCTACTACTTAATAGCTACTAAGCAGGTGGTAACAATGCAATTGTATTCATGTTAACATTGTTTAATTGATATCAACAATATGTAATACAATTTATTAATAAATTGTAGCCGGATCATTTTTGAAGACACAACAACAATATGTTACTGGAGAATTCAAATTCATAAATGGAGCTATGATCAAAGGTCAGGACAGTCAATGAGATCAACATGATAGTTTTAATTTTAGACTCAATGACAACAATAATAAATTTAAAAAATTAGGTTACAGACCAAATAATTTTCGAACTCATATAATCAATATGCTTTCAAAACAAATAACATGTTCGCTGTGGAAATCGTTCTTCTTGCAAAGCATATAAACGTTTTCATCAAACTATTAGTGCATTCGGAAAGTATTCAGACCCCTTGACTTTTTCCACATTTTGTTACGTTACAGCCTTATTCTAAAATGTATTCAATTGCGCCCCCCCCCCCCACCCCCCCCCCCCCCCCCCCCATCAATCTACACACAATACCCCATAATGACATCACAATACCCCATAATGACAAAGCAAAAACTGGTTTTTAGAAATTTACACTACCATTCAAAAGTTTGGGGTCACTTAAAAGTGGCCTTGTTTTAGATAGAAAAGCAAAAAAAAATAGTCCATTAAAATAACATCAAATTGATCAGAAATACAGTGTAGACATTGTTAATGTTGTAAATGACTATTGTAGCTGGAAACGGATGATATTTTAGGGAATATCTACATAGGCATACAGAGGCCCATTATCAGCAACCATCACTCCTGTGTTCCAATGGCACGTTGTGTTAGCTAATCCAAGTGTATCATTTTAAAAGGCTAATTGATCATTAGAAAACCATTTTTGGTTACTACATGATTCCATATGTGTTACTTCATAGTTTGATGTCTTAGCTATTATTCTACAATGTAGAAAAAAGTAAAAATAAAGAAAAACCCTTGAATGAGTAGCTGTGTCCAATCTTTTGACTGGTACTGTATATCTATTTTGGATATTGCTCGTTCTGAAATTTCTTAAATGTATTTATATTTGGCTTATTATTAATTTATATTTTAGTCATTTAGCAAACGCTCTTATCCAGAGCGACATTGAGGAGCAATTAGGGTTAAGTGCCTTGCTCAGGGGCACATTGTCAGATTGTTCACCTAGTCAGCTCAGGGATTCGAACCAGTGACCTTTCAGTTACTGACCCAGCGCTCTTTCAGTTACTGGCCCAGCGCTCTTAACCACTAGGCTGCCTGACTAGCTGTTAAGAGTGTTTACCACTTGACAATTTATTAGGAACATGGTTTGCTCCTACAGACACTGACTCTATTAATTAGATTTTAATACATTTAAACACTGTCAGACAACTTTTTTGGAAAACATAAATGAACGACAATCTAATAAGTGGACCATAAGATGTAGAAACTTCTCAGTGAGGTTGTGCTCTCTCCAGGTGTGTGTGTGTGTGTTGTCTCTAACCTGTTGAGGAACTTCTCAGTGAGGTTATGCTGGGCATCTGGCCCCTCCTGTGTGTGAACCCCTCCCTCCAGCAGCATCTGCTGGTACAGCTGTCTCTGCTGCTGCTTCTGCTCCAAGTGCTGCTGAACACGCTTCTTCTGCCTGTAGTACTCCTGGACCTGCTCACTGTCATGCTGTTGAGGAAGACACACACGCATTTAGAAAGATAGACGGATATAGTACACAAAGACCGAAAAACACACCATTATGTCAGGTCATGAGGTTACTTCCAAAACACGCTGCAAACTACTGTACAGCCCTCTCTACAATTTCAAGGCCTCAAAGCTAATCCACATTAAAATAAAAAGGTACCAAGGATCCCCGTCAAACACACAATGGGCCAACTCTTCATCTCTCTAACGTGACTCTATGCATGCACAGAAAAACACAATCTAAAGCTGCTGGGCTTTAGCGATATATTCAAATGAGCAATGAGTGTGCTAGCAGGCTGGCTGTGTCAAGACCAGCCATCAAAGCAGATTGTACACCGCTGTCCGTGACCTGTCTCATCAAATAATGGCCCCCACAGCAGATGAGGCGCCCACGGTTGGCAGTAGCTCATAGACTCCCTCGTCAGGTGACAGGGTGTCTGTGGGGTCGACTCCCCCGTGGACGAGGTCGTTGAGGTGGATTTATGGGTAACTAAAGTCAGTGGGTGAGGAGATGGGGGTGTGGGGGATACCATGAGAGAGAGAGACCATATGAGAGACACACAGAGACAGACAGAGAAACAGAGACACAGACAGAGAGAGACAGACAAACAGAGAGAGAGACAGACAAACAGAAACAGAGAGAGACAGACAGAAACAGAGAGAGACAGACAGACATAAACAGAGAGAGAGAGAGAGAGACAGACAGAGAAACAGAGAGCAAGAGACAGAAACAGAGAGACAGACAGAAACAAAGAGACAGACAGACAGACAGAGAAACAGAGAGAGACAGACAGACAGAGATCACAATATGTATTCTCTTTTATAATGTATGTCCTCCTAATGTTTTTTTCTGAATGGCCAGATGGGGGTGCAATCTTTCAAATGTTTGCAGGAAATTACAGAAATGTTAGTGGTGGGCATTTACAGTTATATGCGCTGGTCTCGCTAAACCTTATCATCACAGGAAATGCCTTGCCTGATACAACGGGGTGAAATTACCTCTTTTTCATTTGGCGGCCCACCGTCCGTCCCGGGGGCCAGAGGGGTGCGCATGACATTTGGTCCACTGGAGGCCAGAACCAGAACCGGTGGGACAATCCTGTTGACACAGGGACAAAATATCCACATGACTATAGGCTTGTCAGGAACAGATGTATAGTGTCGTCTCCAAAAATGGCATAAACTGTAAAACAAGCACACTTTCAACCAATCCCAAATCAGCCCCTACACCCTAGGGAGGTGGTGGCAGCTCTAGTACCATATTGCGTATAGACCACCACCATCATCATCATCATCATCGTTTGGCTACAGAACAGTCGATCGGTACAGACCGCAAATACAACAGAGCGTGTAGGAAAATACCTATCTATTCATTCCTTTCAGATCTAAGTGTAACGGATGTGAAATGGCTAGTTAGTTAGCGGTGCTGCGCGCTAATAGCATTTCAATCGGTGACGTCACTCGCTTTGAGACCCTGAAGTAGTGGTTCCCCTTGCTCTGCAAGGGCCGAAGCTTTTGTGGATGGGTAACGACGCTTCGTGGGTGACTGTTGTTGATGTGTGCAGAGGGTCCCTGGTTCGCGCCCGGGTCGGGGCGAGGGGACGCCATAAAGTTCTACTGTTACATCTACACAAGTGTAGGTAGGACCTGATGGTCGGATTTGCGCATGTGATTTTCTTTTGACTAATGTTTTCGTACTTCATTTCACAGTGGCCTTTAGAGACCACAGTCAGCTTGTCAGTGAACCAGTACGCGACGCGATGCCAAACGTACGCGACGCGATGCCAAACGTACGCGACACGATGCCAAACGTACGCGACGCGATGCCAAACGTACGCAACGCGATGCCAAACGTACGCGACGCGATGCCAAACGTACGCGACGCGATGCCAAACGTACGCGACGCGATGCCAGACGTACGCGACGCGATGCCAGACGTACGCGACGCGATGCCAGACGTACGCGACGCGATGCCAGACGGACGCGACGCGATGCCAAACGTACGCGACGCGATGCCAAACGTACGCGACGCGATGCCAGACGGATGTGACGCGATGCCAGGACGAACGTGACGCGATGCCAAACGGACGTGATCCAGACGGACGTGACGCGATGCCAGACGGACGTGACGCGATGCCAGACGGACGTGACGCGATGCCAGACGGACGTGACACGATGCCAGACGGACGTGACACGATGCCAAATGGACGTGACACGATGCCAAACGGACGTGACACGATGCCAAACGTACGGCGAAGCGGTCTAAAGCACTGCATCTCAGTGATAGAAGCGTCACTACAGACCCTGGTTCGATCCAGGGCTGTATCACTATAGGGCCGTGATCGGGAGTCCCATAGGGCGGCGCACAATTGGCCCAGCGTCGTCCGGGTTAGGGGAGGGTTTGGCCGGGGTAGGCCGTCACTGTATATAAGAATTTTGTTCTTAACTGGCTTGCCTAGTTAAATAAAATGTAAAAAATATGTATACTTAAAAAAAAATTTTTACAGCACACACACAGCAATGCTTAATGTCTCCACGTGGATCTAGAACGGAATAAACATGTGTTCCACATGTTCAGGTGTGAGGAAAGGTTCAGGGGGGAGGAAAGGTTCAGGTGTGAGGAAAGGTTCAGGGGTGAGGAAAGGTTCAGGGGTGAGGAAAGGTTCAGGGGTGAGGAAAGGTTCAGGGGTGAGGAAAGGTTCAGGGGTGAGGAAAGGNAAAGGTTCAGGGGTGAGGAAAGGTTCAGGGGTGAGGAAAGGTTCAGGGGTGAGGAAAGGTTCAGGGGTGAGGAAAGGTTCAGGGGTGAGGAAAGGGGATTGGACCTGAATGGACTTGGGGTTCATTGTGAATCCTGGTAAGGAGTGTATATTGTTTACAATAAGCCTATTGTCATGCCGTACCTACCCATTTCAATACATCTTAATTAACCCTGAAGGGCCTAGTGCTGTACCTTTCTGGCGAGTCGTCGTCCAGCTGGTGCACGTTATTCTCCACCATGCTTTGGCTGAGCGCCGGTCTCACGCTGCCCTCCGTGCCCCTCTTGTTCTGGGCCTGGGCCGCCAGGCCATGGGACAGCCCGTCCAGCACCGGGTTCAGGGACCGAGACATGTAGGTGTCTGCCGACTGGGGCCTCTGCTGGGGCGAGGAGGGACAGGGGGAAAGCCGGCTGATGAGGGGGGTGAGCAGGTCGGCGTGGCCGGCTTTGGTGGGCTTGACCAGGCGATCCACGTGGATGGCCAGGGTCTTCTGCTGAAAGGCGCAGGAGAAGGCGCCTGGCGAGAGGTTCTGGAGCCACGAGAGCAGGGAGAGGTCGAGTTCGTCGCAGCCATTGCCACACAACATGTCCACGTCCAAGAGCACCTCGTCCTCCGTGATCTCCTCCCCCGTGGCTTTGCTCTGGAAGAGAATAGTATAGATACGTTTAATAATGGCTCTCTTGTTGTCTCCATCTGAACTGGTATTACCTAGGCAAGAGACAACTCCTGCTAGTCATATTTCTATATTAACTTCACCTATCCTGTGTTTTCAGATCAGCAAGGATAATGTAGACAGATCTACTGTGAAGCTCCCCTACCATTATGTACGTGGTGGAGTGCCTCATCCTTGGGACCTCTGTAGAGTTTTGGAAATGGAGAACAATGGTGTTTCAAAGGGACATTTTCAACCTTTCTCAAAGCACTTGCCATTCTGAAACAAGGTTAGAGAACTGGCCTCATTCACCTCCAGCCAACACATTGGCCATATTTACTGAGCCTGGATTCCTCTCTAGGTTACTACCTTCTAGGGAGTTTTAACTGGCCACTGTGCTTCTGCTTCTCTTTAGGTCGTCGGGGCCCTGGTTAACGTAAAGCACTTTGTGACTTTATAAATACATTTGATTGACCCACACCGACCTGACAGAACTCCACACAGCACTCGTACAAAACTCCTTTGATGAGCAGCTGGAAGAGGCGGTTGCCGCTGGCCCTGAACCCGGCCTCGCTCAGCTTCCTGTCGGCAGGGATGAACTCAGCCACCATGGCGCAGGCCTCCTCGAAGCAGTGCACCCGGGCCGTGCTGGGGTTCCAGTCCTTGAACTCAGCGTGTTGGGTGAGGCAGGGCAGCGTGAGGAGCAGGCAGAGTTTACTGTAGTCCTCTTTAGAGGGACAGAACACCTCCAGGCTGTGGAGACACCTGACCGCTTCCTGCATGGACAGCTCCAGCTGTCGGCAGCATAAGGAAAGGGGGAGGAGATTAATTCAATGGCGTTTACTGAGTAAAGTCACACTAAATTGATATAGTATAACCGACTAATACTACGCCAATTTAAGATCATTGAAATGTAATTCATCAATTAGGAATTATTTGCTTATTATTATTTTTTTTCCTTGAACATGAAATTCACTTCCAAATTACTCCGAAACGACACTGGAAGGGTCACGTTTTCCTTCCTTGGTGATGTTTTTAGCTTGCTACACCCGAATCATAAAAACAGAGGCAGAAATCATACGCCATCTTATCAGTTGATCACATCAGAGACGTGTGGAAACACTTGAAATGGATCTTGCTCAACAGTATCTCAGCATGTCTATTTGAATACAGTAGTACATGCAACGCTTGCGGTATAGACTGGCTCACATTCTGAGGGTCGTCAGCAGCTGACATGGCGTTATTTACACACAGGGCCTCCAGAAATTTCTGCTTCAGGACGATGTAGCGGAACCTGGATAAGCCAGGCAAGATCACAAGACACATTTATAACATTCAGTAATAAAAAACAACAACAATGTGCCAAAATTGAAAATGGAAAATTTGCATTTCTTCATATGTAATTACACAAAATGGGTTGACTGTACAAAGATAACATCTAATGTCACCTCTCGGTCTCGACACCTCACTCTTGACTGGCTAATCAAATCTCCTAAGAGTTAACCTGTGACCTGTGTGTCTGGCAAGAGTTAAGATTCACATTTGGGTGGAAGACATTAAATAAGCATTTAAAAAAAGGTTCTCTCACCTCTTTTTGTCAAACTTGTCCATGCCTTCTAAAGGCTGAATGAATTGTAGGACCTCTTCCCATTGGCCATCTAGAATCAACTGCCTGTGGAGAAGAACAGAGTAGGAGGGTTGATCTTCTCCTTCTCAATAGTGGCACAACATGGGAATAACTATCAGGGCATAAAGTTAACCTGGGTCGTGTCCATTAGGGTGACACTGCTTTGCAACATTAAAACAAAAACAAGCATTCCCCCCCCCCCCCCCAGATCATTCACTCCGTTTTGGGTCGTTTTCTTCCGTGTTGTTCTGAAATTCTGTTTACCTTCATCCATTCACCATGCTTGTACCTTATGGTAGCAGTGTGGTGACTAGTAATACGCTAGTTGTTAGTTTACAGAGGTTTTATGAAAAAACTGTACAGTTTCCCTTGAATGTTGTTAGTATTTTTGTTTGTAGTACTGCTACAGAGCATCCTAAATTGTTAGTATTTGTGTGTACTACTGCAACAGAGCATCCTAATTGGATAAGCCTGATGGGAAAACAAAGAGGGGTAATAACAACGACTTTGGAAAATCGTATTATAGTGAAACGTTTATGTAATCAGCCACTTACTGACGCTAAATGTAATAATGTCCCGAGGGGGATCTTTAGATTGAGTCTCTCTGGTGAAGGTCACTGAGTACTGTACAAGGTGCAGTGCAGCATGAAATTCATGTAAAAACGGGAATGAAACTCAGGACCTCACATATGCCAACACTATCGGTGTACTTAAAGGACATTTCACTCCAAAAATGATGTTTTCAGTCTTTAAAATGTTGTCTCATATCAAGACGAGTCCCATCCCATCAGTTTGTGTAGATCCAGCTCTATGCCTCAACCTCAAATTTATAGAAAGATAAACCACTGCAAATCTGGAGATAATATGGTGCTTAACTTTCCATTCATTTTGGATAGCTGGGTCTACAAAACAGATGGTCTGGACATGGACTTGTTTACAGACTCGTGGAGCGTGATTATTATTTTTTTTTTCAAATTTAACCTTTAACTAGGCAGTTTCAATTAAGAACAAATTCTTATTACAATGACGGCCTACCCCGCCAGACCCTCCCTAACCCGGCCAGACCCTCCCCTAACCCGGCCAGACCTCCCCTAATCCGGCCAGACCCTCCCCTACCCGGCCGGACACTCCCCTAACCCGCCAGACCCTCCCCTAACCCGGCCAGACCCCCCCCTAATCCGGCCAGACCCACCACTAACCGGCCAGACCCACCACTAACCCGGACAGACCCTCCCCTAACCCTGACGACGCTGGGCCAATTGTGCGCCGCCCTATGGGACTCCCGATGACGGCCGGTTGTGATACATCCCGGGATCGAACCAGGGTCTGTAGTGATGCCTCTAGCACTGAGATGCAGTGCCTTAGACCACTGTGGATCAAAACTGGGCTGGAGGGAAAACCTGCACACAGGGATTGAAGAGCGCTGCTTTAAAAATAGTCCTAATGGGGTGACTTTCTGAACATTCTTCCTCCTGACGGTGGTATGCCTAGCTGGGGTTATTCCCATACAGACTTCAGAATGACACTGGTTTGTAGCAGACTGAAAGCCATGCTAGTACCTAAGGAAGAGCATGTCGTCAGACTGAAAGCCATGCTAGTACCTAAGGAAGAGCATGTCGTCAGACTAAAAGCCATGCTAGTACCTAAGGAAGAGCATGTCGTCAGAGTAAAGGCCATTGATGACGCCGCTCTCCTTCTCCAGAGCCAGCATGCTGATGTGAAGCTTCCTGGAGTTGAGGAAGTCCAGCATCAGCTTGATCACCTCCACCTCTTGATGTTAATGGTCTCCTCCGCTGTCATGGCGATAGTCTGTCAGGACAGGTAATGAGAGAGACTATCTGTCAGGACAGGTAATGAGAGAGACAATCTGTCAGGACAGGTAATGGAAAGACAATCTGTTAGGACAGTAATGGTAAAGACAATCTGTCAGGACAGGTAATGGTAAAGACAATCTGTCAGGACAGGTAATGGTAAAGACAATCTGTCAGGACAGTAATGAGAGAGACAAAATCTGTCAGGACAGGTAATGAGAGAGACAATCTGTCAGGACAGGTAATGAGAAAGACAATCTGTCAGGACAGGTAATGAGAAGACAATCTGTCAGGACAGGTTGTCAGGAATGGTAAAGACAATCTAGCGCTCTCGGG